>NC_136491.1:34056161-34078661 GCF_053919585.1 Euprymna scolopes
CTGGTTTTCGGGCTAAGATCACAGTGTAGTATCTGTTCTGATGCTACACAATTACATTTGTCCTTGGTCAATCGATAGGGTGCCCTCTATACTATTACAATTTTTATTTTTGCTTACATCCAGAGTGCCTCTTTTTGGGCAGATGGGTTTCCTAGCAGATGAAAAACGACCTTGTGTCTCATTTTGCTTTCGTAATGATGCAAATACCAATAGAAAAAGCGAGAAATAAACTCAAATGTATAGGTTATTATTATTTGTATAGGTTATTATAATTTGTATAGGTTATTATAATTTGTACAGGTTATTATTATTTGTATAGGTTATTATTATTTCTATATGTTATTATTATTTGTATATGTTATTGTTATTTGTATAGGTTATTATTATTTGTATATGTTATTATTTTTTGTATAGGTTATTGTTATTTGTATAGGTTATTATTATTTGTATATGTTATTATTTTTTGTATAGGTTATTGTTATTTGTATAGGTTATTATTATTTGTATCGGTTATTATTATTTATATAGGTTATTATTATTTGGATTTATTGTAGTACTATTTTTATTTTGGATGTTATTTTCGCTCTAGTAACCCGATAAAACAAAAAAAAAATATGAACCATTAATCTTCATCTATAAAGAATCTGAAACGTAATTGCCCGAAATTCAACATTCTTCGAGTCTTTAGTTATTCCCGTCTTTTATGGAGTTATTTCCGTTTTATATATTATTTCGAACCTCTAGTTATTAACGTCTTTTATGGAGTTATTTCAGTTTCATATATTATTTCGAGCCTTTAGTTATTAACGTCTTTTATGGAGTTATTTCGGTTTTATATATTATTTCGAGCCTTTAGTTATTAACGTCTTTTATGGAGTTATTTCGGTTTCATATATTATTTCGAGCCATTAGTTATTAACATCTTTTATGGAGTTATTTCGGTTTTGTTCCCGTCTTTTATGGAGTTATTTCCGTTTTATATATTATTTCGAACCTCTAGTTATTAACGTCTTTTATGGAGTTATTTCAGTTTCATATATTATTTCGAGCCTTTAGTTATTAACGTCTTTTATGGAGTTATTTCGGTTTCATATATTATTTCGAGCCTTTAGTTATTAACATCTTTTATGGAGTTATTTCGGTTTTGTTCCCGTCTTTTATGGAGTTATTTCCGTTTTATATATTATTTCGAACCTCTAGTTATTAACGTCTTTTATGGAGTTATTTCAGTTTCATATATTATTTCGAGCCTTTAGTTATTAACGTCTTTTATGGAGTTATTTCGGTTTCATATATTATTTCGAGCCTTTAGTTATTAACATCTTTTATGGAGTTATTTCGGTTTTGTGCTGGTTGCTAGCAGAGCCTCCTTCCATCTTATGAAGCAGTTCTTATCACTGCTGTTAATAAATATAACTATCAATTTTCTGTAATACGATCGACAACAAACAACGCAACACCTCCTGCGATTTATACGATTATGTTTACACTCTCTACTAACCGGCGCGATAACACGCGTAGGTGCAATGACGGAAATTGCACTTTCATCATAATTTCAAGAAAAACATGCAAAATGTATACCATTTATCAAATAAAGGTTTATTTACACATTTGCATGGTTCGGCGATTTCAAACAATGTACAAATACATTAAGTAATCAAATACATTTTTTTGTAAGCCATTTTAGTTTCAGAGAAGAGAAATGCTTTTTTATAAACAAAATACTTGCATAAATCCATTAAAAATTTAACTAGTAAAAGCTTGAAGACAAAGACAAAGGTTCTGGATATGACCTTAAACTATATTCAGTGGTGAGCCCCCAGTTTGCGGGCTTTGGAGAGTGTGGAGTCACCCTTTAATGGCCATTGCTCTCAGGTCCACTTTGACCTGGAGTGGTAGTATCTGTTAGGATCCTAACTTTGTGTTAAATAGAAACCGACTTGAAAACAACAAATATATTCTATTAAAAAAAAAAAATTCTTTAAAATCTTTGGATTCGGCATTAAATAACCTGAAAAGGGTTGATATGCCGTAAAACAAAACCAACCAACCAACAAAGACGAAATATAGAGTTTCAGTTAGGTTATAATAAAAAGAATTCTCAGGCGAAAAGCAGAATTTTTTCTTTCTCGTGTAAAGATGAAAAAATATGTACATGAATCATTAAGGTATGCAGTGTATTTTTTTTACTCAGTATCACCCCAAACAAGGCACATTGCCACTTGAACGTAAGGGGATACTAATTGGGACCATGCTTATAAAAGATTAAGATGTTGGTGTACGTTGCATCTAAACATCTGCATATCAGTACAGTTTGGGAAGAAGGTAATAATAATTGGCGTTCGGTGTAGCACATGTTCTGATGTTGCACTTAACTTTATTTTTCCTTGGCAAATGGAGGGGAAACCGTCTATACTAAGGCAATTTAAAATTTTGCCTACTTCCAGAGTGACCCTTTTGGGGGAGTTTCAATGAAGAATTCACAGGTAGAGAGTTATTTGTTATGGATGTCGATGGAGAGGCTTCTTGTAATTGTTAAGTGGGAGCAGTTTTGTCTTACTAGTATTAAATGTTACCTCCCATAATCGTCCCCATTCTAACGTCTTTTATGGAGCTATTTCGGTTTTGTGTTGGTTGCTAGCAGAGCGTCGTTCCATCTGATGAAGCAGTTCTTATCACCGTTGTTTATAAATATAACTATCATTTTTCTGTAACCGTGCCTTTATAGCTATGACAAAAATATTGCCACACTCTTCATTTTTTTGTGTGTACAATAGAAAAAGCTATTTCAGGTTCAGTTTTGGTCAAGAAGGAAAGTAAACAAACAAAAAAAAAAAAACGGGAAAGTGATTTTTGTTCTAATTGTGTTCAAATGTCAAAGAATGTATGTCTATCTTAAAAGTTAAAAGAAAAGCAATCAATTCATTTTGTTTAAATACGATTGTACACATAATATATATTTGTAAAGAAAAATTTTCTGAATACCTGATTTTTAAGAGTTTATCCATTAAACACACAAACATACATACACTACGGTTTTATTCGTATGGATGAAACAATGACTTATTTATACTGGCGGGACCTGTGGACATTCCACAGAAGAACTCGTTCACATGTAATATATTGATGTTGGCGTTCTGTAAATGTTCAGCGTAAATGAAGACGCTCTGATATTACATTAGCTCGTTTGGTAAATCTGCAAAAGTAGGTATCTAAGCCAGCAGGGACGTCCGACGTAGCCCGGTCGTAAAGTAGGCTTAAATATGATATTCTAATTCTTGCAGATTTCGTATATATCATTATAGAGTTTGTACTATCGAGTTTTATATATTATAACGTTGCGACTTAAAAAAAAAAAACAAAAAAAACAACTCATATATCCATATGATTTGCTTGCATCAGCGTGAATCACACCCGAAATCAAATCTTATGAATATATATATATATATATATATATATATATAAAAACACACATATATATATATATATATATATATATATATATAACTACTTCATTTACTCACATAAAATTAGTATACGAAAGTATAAATTTATACGTAAACTTTCCGTATTTACTTCAAAAGTGCTCAATACGTAGGTAGAACTAGGTAGTAAGTTATACAATATATATGACAATTAAGCTACACTGAATATTCCGCGTTTCATCCACTCTAGGACTCTTCAGGCTTGTGCATAAGCCTGAAGAGTCCTAGAGTGGATGAAAATATATATATATATGGCTCAATCGTCATATATATTTTATAACTTACTGTATATATATATATATATATATACAACTTGAGCTCCTTCAGCTATACTATAGGGGCTCATCCTAAGTTCCTGCGACTACACTTTTATCTTCCTCTGGTGAGGAACCCTTCAAAATGTAACCAGACACTGACTTGTCACTGGAATTATCGCCCTGATGCTCAGAGCGCACAAAATACACACGACACTAAGCCTGTGTGGGAATACTTTTAACTTGTTGGTTGGTTGGCTGTTCGTTTGACGGCGTCTTGAATTCCTTTCCGAAGATGATCTGATGCACATTATAGGGGTTAGACAGCACAATTTGCTATAGACGTTTGGGATTCTAAGTTAGTGTGCCATCGGTTTTGCCCGTTTTTAACAGGCGAAAATCTAGTTCTTTATATTTTTGTTTAAAAAGAAATCATTTTATAAACGCTATTCATCACAAAAGTAATGATCCATGAAATCACGTATTCGTTGCATTTTTATTAATTTGACATTGTTTGTTTTCATTCTCGTTGGCAGCATTGAACAGTTAACAAAAATTTCCACTATTATAAACAAAAAAAACACAAGTATTGGAAATATTTGTTACCTGATACTTATAACAGACTACGAAGTATCGGCCGATGATTAATTAGGTTGCTTATACAAAAGGGAAGTGACTAGGGTTCACCCGAGCTGATGGTCATTGTTTTATTTTTTCAGTTCTGACGCTGATTTGTTGGCTTCAGATGCGCTCGTTATCGTAAAGAGAGTGCAAATTGAAATTAATTCATAAAATGTCTTGTGACGAATTAAATGATGGTCAGTGAGACGTCTGCAAGAGAATTTTATTGCGTATTGACGTGCAAGTTTTCCCTTCATATGCACTGTTAATTCATCATTTCTTTATAGAATGTCATATTGTATATGCTATAATTTATTTAAATAGAATTGTAGAAGGCGGTACAATGCAGAAGTATAAACATAAACTACTATAAAAAATAAATAAATTAATAAATAAAATAAATAAATAAATTAGAAATAAAAATAAGTAAAAGAGAAACAAACCCAATCATATAAGTAAAAAATAAGTAAAAGAGAAACAAACTCAATCATATTAAATTAAAAAGCCATCTACAAGGTCCGGACAATCATTTAGCCCGATACTGTTACTATTTACTGTTTACAACAACGCGTTTGAACCAAAGATAAACTATTATAAAAAAACAAATACATAAAATAAAATATAATATAAAATAAATAATTTAGAAATATAAAATAAGAATTGAGAAAAAAAACCCCTAACCATATACTACCCATAAGTCCCGAGCGATGATTTGCTGCGGTATAGTTACTGCTTACAACAGCACGTTTGTCAAAGTCAAGTAAATATCTGACGAAGAGATCTTTCTCGAAATATTATATTACACAGACATACCACCAAACCGACTTTCCCAGGTGACCACTGTGCAAATATAAATACACTGCGTATATGAAATATGAATATGTACACATGTATTTATAAGCTGTATTAATAAATTTCTCATCTGCTTAAGCTTGTGTCTTTCCGTTACTTATGCAATTCCATTTAACGACATAGTGTACAATGCTTCAAGCAAACTACACCCACCTCTTAGCTAAAATTTATGTTTATTCATAAAAATATGAGTTACCACATTTTTTAAACGCTGTATATATATATATATATATATATATATATATAATGGCTAAATATAGACCAATCAACATAATGATTTAAAAAAAATAAAAAAATTAAAATAAAGGTTATCTAATAAGGTTTCGTTCCTCCCTAAACAGAGCTAAATCGAGGAAAATGCGATAAACAAACAGTCATTAATATGGCGGAGGGGGAGGGGGAGAAAAATGAAAAATAAACGGGGGAAAATTACATAGAGACTAAATTAAGTCTTAAATGATTTTCTTTTGGCTTGCAAAGAGAAGGTCTCAAAGATATAATAAAAATAGTCTCTAGAATTTTTAAATTATGGAGAGAGTGCGATTTACTCAGGATCGTAAACATGTCAGCACTGATATTTGTAGCACATGCATGGTTATTTATAAGGTGGTCGCAAATCGCAGAAGCATACGTATTATTCGGAAATTGCATAACGAATCTTCGATGGTACATGTTGTTTCAAACGGAAATCTAAGCTTTGCGATGTTCTCCCAACATAGTGAGCACTTCAACTACATTTAAATAAATAAATAATAGAATTATTTTGGTGGGGGTAAGAACATCTTTGCAAATGGACGGCAATATAGGCCTGGTTGAAAAAACAACACGATAAGATATTACAATCAGGATTCGCTTCTGGGGTTCAGGAAGGAGTGAGTCACTCGCTCGACAACAGCACGTTTCTGCCCTCTTCTTTACCAATCGACCACACCTGGCCTCTCGCCACCAATGTCACACCGCACAATCTGAACGTTAGCAACACGAAATACTTATCAAGAGATTTTCTCGACTCGTTTCTTTCTGTCCCTCCCAGGTAATTTTTCCAAGCTTTTATATCCTCCTATCTAAAAAAAGGAAGTGACAGGAAAAATAGCTTTCCCCATCATGCCATGCCTTCCCAAGATGCCCTTCGTGTATATAAATGAGCTAGCCATCCTTTCCTTCTTTCCCAAAGAGCGATACGGTTTTTTTGTTTGTTTTTTCCCCCTTTCGCATATATCCCACATGATTCGAATCAAAATAACACCGTTGAACAGACAAAGAAATTTGCTTAGCAAATCGCTCTCTGATGTTACCTAGACAAGGTGGACGTAGGTAAACAGGACATTAACTGTGATTTCTGTAGGTTTATAAAAATTGGAAACTTTCTTATTAATAGTAGTTTCAACAATATCTAAGGGATAACCATTATTACAAAGGGTCTTAGTAATAACTTTGAGTTCGTCATCCAAATTAACTTTAGAGCAAATTATCAAGGCCCTATGTGTCTTAATTAAATTGTATTTTTAGTTTGTAGGACAAAAAGAGTATCAACGCGTATAGAGACCGGTAAAGCTTGGTTTACGATAAACAGAAGTAAGGAAACACAAGGATGACTTGGACACAAGAACATCAAAAAACGGAAGAGTAGAATTCGTTTCCTTGTCTACCGTAAACTTAAGGGCTGGATGAACGTTATTGAGGGACACAAAAAGCATCCGCACTTGTCTCGTCAAATAAGCAAAAAGTGTCATCAAGGTAACGAAAATAAATGTCTGATTTGCATAAACCAGACAACAAACCCTGTTCATGAAAACCCTGTTCATGAAAACCCATATTAGCCAAAGCTGGTCCCAATGGGGAACCTATAGCCATACCATCTGTCTGTCTGTACATAATATCGTTAAAATTGAATTCTACCGACATGGTGGCGAATTTCATCAATTCTAAAAAAATATTTTCTGGAATTGGGGGAGTTGGAAGTTTACTCCGATATAAGGCGTCAGCACAAATATTAAAAGTCTCTAACAACGGAATGCAAGTAAAAAGACTGGAAATATCGAAAGAACTCTTAAATTTGTCTAAATGAGTATAATTTTGCAGAAAGTTAGCAAAGCTAAAAGTTTTTAATGCCAAATGAACTATAATGTTCCAAAACGGGTTCTGAAATACTTGTCAACCATTTTGATAACTTATGTTGACAGGACCCTATCATACATAATATGATCCTCAAATGTTCCCCCTTTTATGGGTCTTAGGCAAACCATACAAACCCATAAAAATGAGACATTTACCTTCTAATGGACAGTTGTCAATATTCCTACAATTGCAATGTGAATTCACTTCAATGTTTTCATTATTTAATAATCCTCCTATATTTGTGTCTTTGTTGATTTTTGCATTGTTAGAACTTATAATTGTTTTAACTAAATTATTCAACGCCGAAAAAGATAATTTTACATTATCCTGGTTGATAATTTACTTAGACTATTTCTAGTAGGGAAATTTTTATTGATAATTTGGAAAAAAAATCTTTAGGTAAATTATTTTTAATGTGTGCACTGTAAGGAGGATTAAACCAAACACAATTTCTGCGTCTATTTTGTTTTTAATGGTATTTCTGTTGTTAATTTGGGACTTACTGATATTGTCTATAGCATTATTTTTATTACCATTAATATTTTTACTACTATTTGTATAATTGGATTTACCCATTGCCTTATTGTATGAAATAACATGTGACGGTTTAGGTTTTGATATTTTACCTTCCTCTGATGCTTTATTTACATTGTTAATATATTTTATTTCGCTTTTATAACAAGATCTGGCTACGTTGTAATGTTCTTTCTTGTTTTTAAAAATACCTTCATTTTGGGATAATTTGGAAATTCTTTTTGATATACTAGGTATAATTGATTTTTTCATTGATATTGGGTGGTTTGATTTATAATCAATATAGTATAAAGTTTGAAAAGGTTCATACGTGTTGTTAAGTGGATTCAAGGTGGTATCTAGGAAATTAATGATTTTATCTATAGTTATCTTTAATTCAATTTATTAACATAACTTATATATCCTTTGACTAATCCTTTCTAAATTTCTAATTCCAGAGTTAATGAAAAATAGTGCATCATCTCTTATACAAACCTCACTTTATATTTGGTTCCTTTTCCCCAAACTCTTTCAGAATATAGAGGCCAACCAGATCAGTTACCTGTGCAGCTCCTGTATATATATATATATATATATATATATATATATATATATATATATATATATATATATATATATATACTAGCAAAAGTACCCATCGTTGACTGGGTTCAAAAATAGCCTACAGAAATGGAAGGGTTGTATTGAGATAGCTTCGAATTCGGGGGTATCAAAACCAAACCAAAATATGATGAAAGTAAAAATAAAATATATAAACCCCATAATTTATTATACCATACCTGTTCACACTGAAACATTATAACAATATTCTGCGGATCTATATTAAAAAAAACATTGTTAAACTTTGTGACATATTTCCATTCTATGAAGGTCAGCGCGAACGAACACCCTATAATTTTATTATACCATATTTCTTCAAACTGAAACATAATTATCAAATAGATATGAAAAGTCTTTCTAAAAGTTTGTGCCTATTTCGATTCTATGGAGGCCAGGCGCGAACGCAGACCCCACAATTTTATTATACCATCCCTATTTAAGTTAAAACATACTTATCAAAGTATTCTTATGTACATTTATATCAAAAGCACTAGTAAACCTTTTATTTTTCATTATTAATCTTTTATTTCCATACTTTGTGGACTAGGCGCGTACGCATACCCCACAATTTTAATGAATCATTGTTCTGCCAGATCAAACCTACCCATTCCTGTGTCTCGATACATCTTCTATCATTATATGTAATCAGTTTTCTAAAATAGTCAACCATATAGGAGCCTATTCGTGACCAGGCCCACACACATACATACACACAGACATTCTGCTTTAAGCATGTTTGTTGAATAATATGGACACAGTTAACCTGCATATCCTCACAGGTTGCTTGATAGGTCTTATAATTGCAGAATTGAACTGACTGATGAATTTCCCAACTGGAATCGAAACCGGAATCGAAAACAACAATGGTAAATCAATCTGATATAAAAACTGTTTACTTTTAGACATGGAAAAATGTTACATGCCTTATTGCTTCATAATTTAAAACATGACAAAAAATGTCGTAAAATTAGCATTAAACTAAAATATCTTGCTAATAAAAAACTTTTGCATAATAAGCTTCATCACGCATGCGCGTGATTTTGAATGATTAAATGAACAAACGGACACCGAATTATTTTCGATGAAACTAATTTCAAAGATACGTTTCTTTTTCAAAGCATGAAATCCTTAGCGTTACTATTCTATTTTCGAAATAGTGATAAAATATATTCAGATATTTCTCCTTTTCTTTCCAATACCAATTTCTCGAGATACGATCTGTTTTTGACATTGCCCCGCGTGCTTAATCATTGAAAGTCAACAAAGACACACACTACCATACTTATACATACATATAAACACATACGCATACACACATATATGTATGCATATTTATATACAAATACGTACATTCATATATATATATATATATATATATATATATATATATATTACTTATATTTTTTATGTTTGCATATTAATTTTTTGTGGTTTTTGAGGAATATCTATTCGTCTCTGGAAAGATGTTTGGTGATACGAGGGAGATATATTTCGTAACACAACGAGACCCGTAAAACATGTACAAAAATAGAAAATTAGATGTCTCCCTCTAGAAAATCGATGAACCAAATAAAAAAAAATAGCAGCAACAATTATAGGTGTGAATTGATGCCATCTTTTGGCATTGGGAATGGTACGCGTGCATCCCACACCCACATATATACACACATACACATACACATACACACATATACACACACCCACACCCACATGCATACACACATATATACACATACACATCTCACATATATATATACAGACACACACACACACACATATATATATATATATATATATTTACAGTGGCGCAAAAAAAGGAAGTCCTTACTTGTAATGAAAAAAAAAACGCAAATTTAAGCTAAACTGAATGTAACTGTTAAAACAACCTGTACCTCATTTTATTCGCTTGTTATTTCCCTATAATTTTATCTGTTCATATTTGATTTTTAATTAAAATATTCTAGTGTTCACGCCAACTTAAAAAAATAAAAATCAAGAAGGTAAAATTAAACTCCGCAGCAATAAACGAACTTAAAACCAACTAAAATATTCAACTTTTAAGCAACAAGATATCTCTAATCGTCATTGTTATTGTTTCAGGTTATATTATGCGTCAACTTTCTCTGAGTGATCGCCAGGAGCTCATTAATCTGAACATTTCTGGTTTATCCAATCGAGAAATCGGCGGCAGCTTGGAATGTGAAGAGAAAACAGTACGAAAGAGTGTCCAAAACATCGGCAGCTATCCCTAAATCTGGTCGTCCTTGTGTAACTTTTTACAGGGATGACAATGCTATTAATATTCGCAGCCTCAGAAACAGATTTGAAACGGCTCCCCACATGCAACAGCAGTGTAATCTTGTAAAAAAGTGCTTTCTTTTTACAGTTGAGAAACAGATTAAAGAAAATTAGTTTGCGAGGTAATGATTTCTCTACAGAACATAAAGCGCCGTCTGGAGTTTGTCAAAAGTGACTTTTAGCGGCGAAAGAATTTGGATGATAATCCCATCTTCATGCAGCATAATGTTCCTATTCACACAGCTGGCAATGTCAAGAGGTTCCAGGAGAACATGATACTCCGTGTTTGGATTGGCCTGCACAATCTCCAGACTCCAGTCCTATCGAAAACGTATGGCATTACATCAAGCAACAGCTACGCAATTATAAATTTTTTAATGTGGAAGAACTTTGGACAAAACTTCAAGAAAAATGGGATAGCCTTTCCCTAGAGTATTGCTGCAGTGTAATTCAAGGAATTCCCAAAAGATTGCAGATTGTCAAATTGCTAAAGGTCTATGCTACTAAATATTAACTAGTTCATTGTGTTGCTGTTGTATCTGTGTTAATTAATGTTCTAAAGTTACATTTAAATAACAATTTTCCATTGTGCAGTGTTTTGTTTTTACATTAACGTGAACACAAGGGTACTTCAATTAAAAGTCAAATATTCCATGAGCAAAGCTTCTTTCTTAGAACTGCACGCAAGTGGAACTCTCTGCCGCTTGCCTGTTTCCCACCCGACTACAACTTGGACGTCTCAGGGCCAACATAAATAAACTCCTGACAAACCGCACCCTTAAGTAAGACACTCTATCAAAACCCCCAATACTAATGATTACTACAATACTATCTCATTGATTACTGTACGCGCAATAAACCTTATCCCTGAGTGGCCTTCGGGCCCTGATAAGTGGTGACCCCCCCCCCGTGTAAAAAAATGAACAGGTACAATTATAGAGGAATAAATTGCGAATCAAATGAGGAATTGGTTGTTTAAACAGTTACATTCAATTTAGCTTAAAGTTTCGGTTTTCGAAAACATGATGTGTGGCTTCTTTAGGGCGCAACTATATATATATATATATATATATATATATATATATATATATATATATATATATATATATATATATATATACTCGAGTTTTTGTTATTCAAAAGTAATAGACTAGTGAATTCAACGAGGTTGTTAGATAGTGCTCAATAAAAAGAGCTAATAATACTTGTTTATTGTTATATAAACATGTTTACATCCCGCTGCTATAAACAGCCATTTGTTTCAATCAGACAACAGATATCATTAGGCAGCGACTTGACTATACAAATGTTCAGTGAATAATCTTATTATTCATTAGCAGCGGGATGTAAACATGTTTATATAACAATAAACAAGTATATATATATATATATATATATATATATATATATATGAAATTCATAGCGTAACAAATTAAAAAATTACTGCAACTTCTCTTCAAATGTCGGATTTTGTAATCATGCCTATATTTCTTTATTTTGTTTTAAAGTTGTAAAGTTCTATTTCTCCTGATGAGTTAGAGGCGGAATAAATTAAAACTTTGACCTAATAATTGCATGAAGGATTCTAAGCTATGAAACAGGTACTTAAACGTGTATTTTGGAATATAGACTTTTGCAATTTATGTGTATCTGCTCTGTAGTTACATGGAGTTGTATAAGTGAAAGGACTGGTACATATAAAAGGTGAAATATAAGTAAATCACTATATTTTCCCATAAACATATATAAATGTATATCATTTTATTTTACTCAGAAAATAGTGTATATATATATATATATATATATATATATATATATATATATACATACACACACTCACCCACACACACACACACACAAACACACACACACACACACACACATATATATATATATATATATATATATATATATACACACACACACCCACACACACACACACACAAACACACACACAAACACACACACACACACACACACACACACACATATATATATATATATATATATATATATATATATATATATTTGAAAATTATCCGGGGGGTACAGAGTTTTATAACGGCTAAATACAGACCAAAAAGCATAATGAATTTAAAAAATAAAAAATGAAAATAAAGGTCAGCTCACCAGGTTTCGTTCCTCATTTATCAAAGCTAAATCGAAGAAAATATGATGTAAAACAAACAAAAAAAGTCAAGAATATGGCGGGATTAGGAAAAAAAAACAGAAATAAACGGAAGAAAATTTCATAGAGACTTAATTAAGTCCTAGGAGATTTTCTTTTTGCTTGCAAACAGAAGGTTTCAAAGACTTAATAAAAAGAGTCTCTAAAATTTTCAAATGATAGGGAGAGTGCGACTTACTAAGGCTCGTAAACATGTTAGCACTGAAATTCGTGGCACGAATATATATATATATATATATATATATATATATATATATATATATATATATATACATACACTATTTTATGAGTAAAATTATATCCTGAAGATGTCCTCTGCAATAGGGACGAAACGTTGATCATTTTATAAATTCATTCGGTTTTACTTTTTTCAAAACAACATAACGTCAACCATCGCTGGTATTTTTATTTTTTTTATGCCAAAAAACCGAGAGTAATTAATCTAATCGGGACTCAGTAGAGTTTTGTCAAAATTAACAACTGACTAATTGTACATAAGTTATATTTTGTACATCTATCTTGAATTAACCAGTAGAATAGATATAATCAAGTTTGTCTTTCTTTTGTGTGCATGAAATTTATTCATTTCCAGTGTGAACGATCGACGAAGCAGCGGCCTATAAACCCGAAGGTGAAAATGATTCCGACCAAATTGATTGACGGGCCCTACTACGCTGAGGTACCTTGCGAATAATCCCCCACGAAGGACGAGCACAGGTCACATAGGGGTCTGTGACCGAGGATTGACTCGTATGTGACAAGCTGATCCCTATTAGGGATCACCGACCTTTCACAATATAAAAAAGTTGAAAACATAATATTCCTCAACATAATTGACCACTTAAATTCCATATACTATATCGTTCTTGTGGTTTCTTGGTCCTATTTGTCATCTAGTCTGGTGGAATATCTAACTTCTTGCTGTTACTTGAGATAAAAACACTTGAAGAACGTACACCATTCCTCAAGTTTTACTTATAAGACAATGCCAGGTTGTTCATATAAACCCTAGTACGGAGAGATATTTGACATCCAGGGATAGTGTCTAATAGTGACTTCAGAAATCAATGCTGTATCATCTGGGAAACGCTTTCCTTTCAAAAACACCTTCATAGCTGGGAAGAGTTGAAAGTCAGAGAGTGCAAGGTCAGGAGAGTAGGGAGGATGGGGAATGATTTCATAACCACACGCCCGTGTCTTCTATTATGCGAATGTGATTGGCGAAACTATTACACTGTGATCCCAAATGTCCAATGTTAATATTCAAACTTTTAGTGTCGCATATAAATGGTTAATCTACTCATACTGAGGACTAGCCAGCTTATTTTTGTAAACTTTATCTCATGATACGACACTATTCGTCAATGACCACGAAGACATCAGTAAAACCGGTGGAGTTAAGTATATTGCTTGTCGGCTGAATTCATTAAAATTATCTTTGCAGTTGAAATCGTGCGGACATGTTTGATTAAAAGAAAGTGCCGTTAGTCCGGGAGAAGCGATCACATTTCTTCGGTCGGCGTGAAATGGAAAAGATACAAATCAAACGATCTTCTTGATTAGAAAGCAATTGAAGGTTAAGTCGGGAGGCTGACAAGATCACAGCCTTCGGCCAAAAGAAAGACGAGAGTTTTGCTGAGTAGTATTGATAGTTAGACATCTAATTGATCTCTTAGGAATTAATCTTGCTGTCGGGAGCTGTCCGGCCGGCCGGAAAGTAACGTTTTACGAGGCTAAATCCAAAACTAAATAAGGAAAAGACAGCTTTTTATGGAAAGCAAGATCGATTTATCAAATTGTTTTATTCAGATTTTATCCATTATATTTACCTTAACTATTTCTCTATCTATTCTATTATACACGCTGTCCAAAAAGTAACTGAAGCGTTTTAACCTTAAATAGAGACTCTTAATTCTTGATGATATATTTCTGTAATTTTGACACAATCTTACTAAGACATTTGGCAAATCTGAATACCGTAAGCAAAATTCAGAACATTATTTTATGAAAATTAATGTCTTTTAAATGGTGCCCATTTTCAGCTTCGCATGTGTGTGCTCTTTCCAAAGCATTATTTATGACAAATCGCAGAAGCTCTGAATTGCGATTTAATTCCCTCCTTTCGTTTTTCATGTTTTCCTTCAATTCTTGCAAGGTTTGGGGTATGTTAACATAGGATCTTTTTTTAAGATATCCCCACACGAAAAAGTCGACTCACAATGTTCGAATTGTGTTGTGACTTGGACTATCTTTTACATGAAAATGCCGTCGATTAACAATTGACCCCTAATTTTGGTAAAATAATTTTTCAACTTGCGTACATGGCTCAAGGCTATACTTATCATAATTAATTTCCAAAATAGTATCAATAAAATATCTGAATTAGAGAAGAAAAAACCTCATTAATGATAAAATTACAATGTTTTTTTTTTTTACCTTCAGTGACCTTTTGGACATCCTGTATAAAAGAAACTTCGTATGTGTGTGCATGTGTATGTGAATTAGTTCCCTACGGACTTCGAAACGGCTGCGCTGATTTTTATGAAATTTCACACTAGTGTACGCTATATACCTGACTATGGTTCTAGATAGGTTTTGTATTGGAATGTCTTCAATAACTATCGATAAATGATAATCGATTTTTAATAATTACACACAGCCTAACATCATAATCGATTTTTAATAAATACATACAGCCTTACATCATAAGTGCAGCTGAGAAGTTGTATTAACACACAAGCAGAAGGGTTCAGCATATACAATCAACAGTAGGTTGTTTAATATGACAGGAGCGTCTTGGGAATGAATGCTTCTGTTTAAAGTACAACCAGACCATGATACTTGCCCTTTTCATTTTAAACTTAAATTTATTATCGCCGCACAAACATAAAAACCTGGTAAATAAAATGAACAATAGGTTCTTTTATATGATAGGTGCGCGTTCGAAATGACTGTATGGATTAAGAGCACAATTGAAGCATGATACTTGACTTTTGCATTTTAAACTTTAATTCAAACCAATATATATATATATATATATATATATATATATATATATATATATATATATATATATAAAACAATTTATGAAATTAACAGTAGGTTCTTTACGGTGCAATGTAGACTACAATGTATTTTGGACTAAGTCACTGCGTTGAAGTGTGCGAAGTTGTCTTACCCTCATTGCACTGCAATAAGCCCCAACTAGAGCAGGCAATCAATCGATTTGATTGCAAATTGGGTAGTTAACCTATTTTGCTGACAATAAGAATATATGTATGTAATTGTGACTGAGAAATGTTTGAATGCGCGCATGTGTATTCCCCAATAATGCGACGTTAAATAGAGCTTAGAGGGGAAAAATAGTGAATTACCAAAATATTATGTACGACATAAAAGGGACTGAGATATTTGAAAGATGTCAACTATTCCAGTAATTATAGGGCCAGCCGGATTCATGAAAAATAATTTTAATAACAACCTGGCGAATATACACGATTAACCATATGCAAGTATGATACAAACTATTGCAATCAAAGGGAGTGCTAGAAACTTAAAAAGATCTCTCGGTCGGAGTAACTAAAATAAAATGCCCCATCCACATCTGCAACAAAATTGTAAGAAAATAAAATAATACATAAAATGATCGGTCGCAGCAATAACAAGAAATATTGATTTTGGCACGAAGAAGTAAAACGTGTGCGCCACCTTAGATTCAATTGAAAGGTTCTCTGACACAACTGAGTGCGTAAATACATTTACTGGACTATCTCGAAAACTTGAATATCGAATGAAGTAGCACGTCCTTGACACGTATGTTGTATATTTGCGTCTGTGATGTATTTGTGTTGAATGTATACGTGGCACTAAATAAATGTCTGTTGCGTTCTTATCATAGCGGACCATATGTATGTAACTATGTACCTTGTTTTTGTAGTCTATAACGGACTGTTGTCCTTAGATCCTTAATGTCTATTGTAGCGGCTCGTGATTCCGCTTGGTGTTGGTGCGTGCGTGTCAGACCATATATTATATACACGTAACATGACATAACGACATACCTGTTTCTATTATTGTTTCTTCTGGGAGGTCAACCGTACTTGGGGAGCTGGAATCTAATTAAATAAACACTTCAAAACAGGACACTAGACGATGCTACATTTTATGTATTTTGTTCACTCGCAGGTATTCGTTATAGTAGAATGGACTGACCGAAGATCTTTGGCTTGGGGGTGCTTCTGTCTCCATTCTCAGACCTTCTCTTCCTCACGGGGAGACCCGTTTGTAGCCCACCTATCTTCCTCAGTGTCTCCAATCCAACTGCCCTATGCTTGCGCAAACCGGAGCACATGACATGTGACACGTCACTTTCAGTCTTCGTTCGGATACTTTCCGGTGCAAACTGACCGGTCACAGAGTTTGACAAAGTTCGACAACTTATAAAAAGCATTACGCTTCAAATTTCTGTTGTCCACTGATCGTAAGATAGATAACTCGTTATATAGACAGAAAGATATATAGATATATAGATAGATAAGCAAATAGATAGATACACAAATAATTAGATAAACAGATAGATAGACAGATAAATGGATAATTCACTGGTTCTGCCAGGATATTCTCTAACATGTATAAGCACATTCCACTATTACTACGCACTCTCAACAACTACCTACGTAGAAAACGGAGCTATTAAACCTGATATTGTGGTATGGAACAAAATGGGAAAAGAAGCGACCCTAGTAGAATATAATGTCACTAAGTATGTTGGGTTAGACATAGGGTTAGGGTTAGGGTTAAAAAATACAAAATACCAAGGTCTTAAGTATCATATGAAAAGAGCTGGAATCTTAGAAATATCTCTTACTTTACAGTAATTATAGGAGCAATAGAATTCACAAAAATATTCTTTTAAAATTACCTTGCAAATATACCTGATGAACCAAGTTAAGTTCAAGAATAGTACAAAAATTGCACTTAAGGATACGGTTACAATCTTAAATAGATTTCTTGGTTAGAATGTATTGATAGTGGATATATGTCTGGCATCTAGTAAAGTGTCCCACCCACAAAAATGACAAAGTAATGAGAAAATTTTAAAAATAATAAAATAATAAAAGCAGTGCTTTGAATAATGATAAGAAATGCCGCTTCTGGCACACCGAAGGAGAAAGTATTAACCTCCTGTCATCCAGTTTTAAAATTTTGTTGGGGAATGGCTACTACCAAATATGACGAAATTTAGGTTTCAAATATTCTCACGAGACTGTGAAAGGTTGACTATCGAATGTAGCAACGTCCTAAGAACATATACTAGAGATAACGGTTGGTAATAAATAGGGCTAGAACAACAGCATATTCTTTTCATTGTTTTGACTCTCGCTTGTGTATCCGTTGATATCTTATATGCTTTTATATAGAGTGATGTGGTTCTCGGTTGAGTAACTGTGTCTGTGTTGAATATATATTCAAGGGTCAAAACAATGGAAAGAATATGCTGTTGTCATAGCCCTGGTAATATGTCATACGCTATCAACTATGACTATGCAATTGCTACAGTTACGTACCTAGAAAAAGGCGCTGTTATAATTGGCATAGTCGTATTGGATAAGAAGGAGAAGGAAGTGGCCCTAGTAGAAGTTAGTGCCCCAATGATGCGGAGTTATACAGAGCTTACAGTGAGAAGAAAACGAAATACTAAGGTCTTATGCACAACAAGAAAAGAAATTGGAATCTTAGAAAGATCTTCATAATTACAAATAATTATAGAAGCAACCAGATACATGAAACATTTTTTTTAAAATACATGGCGAATATACCCGGATAAAATACCGAGGAATAAAGAGCAAGAGATATACAAACGATTGAACCTAAATGGACGGTTAGAATAGTGAAAGTCATATTTAATATAGCAGGTGAATGTACGACGTCCAGTAGGATGCCCCATCTAAAGCGGGGACAAAAAGATAGGAAAATAAAAAAGAATTAATCTTAGTACAAGGAGAGAATTTGAATGCCGCTTGAGTAATATCATGGGTGTCTTCGTTTTTGTACAAACGTTTGTTAGGACAACCTGTTCTGGGGATGCTTTCCCATAAAAGAGAATTCTGATGAAATATTCAAAATAAAATAATTATTCAAAGCTCAAATAAAAGCACTTAGCTATGACTTCACATTCGCTTATGCAAACAAAGATGCAACTTCTCCAGGTTATGTTTCCTCTAGCAACCACACTGTGCCAGATATTGTACAAGACCAGCTGAGTTTTTGACGTTTCTGAATTTTGGAGATCAGGGTCGGTTATTCAAATTATTTTGGATTCATCAGACTACTGTCCTCATTTGAGTATGATTTTTACAACGTTTCGGACGATATAACCTCCGATCTTCTTTCAGGTGTATTTTATCGAAGTCGGGAATGTTTCTGTCGAACTCGAGACTTTGGACGGAATTTTGAGCAGAAGCCTTTATTTAGTTCACGAGGGTAGCGTGCTCTTGTTCCGTCAGCCAGGACAAGATAGAGGTTCTAAGTAATTCAAAATTATCACGATTCAATTCTCAGTGTGGGTGACCGAAAAATACAATTGTGAATTACTTAGGATCTTTATCCAGTCATGGCTAACGAAACAAGCGCATGCTACCGGTGAAGTAAATAAGGAGTTCCGCTCGAAATTCCGTCCAAATTCCCGAGTTCGACAGAAACATAAAAAAATAACAAACTTATACACCATAAAAACCATATACACCAAACAAACTTATACACCATAACAAACTTATACACAATAACAAACTTATACAACATAAAAAACGAAAACACCACAACAAACTTTTATACCATAAAAAATTATATAGCATGAAAAATTATACAGCATAAGAAACATGCCCATCATAACAAATTTATACGCCATGACAAACTTATATGCCATAAACAAACTTAAAGACGATAACAAACATAAACACCATAACAAACTTATACACCATAACAAACTTATACACCATAAAAAAACTTATACACCAGAAAAACTTATACAGCATAACAAACTTATGCACTATAAAAAACTTAAACACCATAACAAACTTATACAACATAACAAAATTTATAAACCATAACAAACTTATACAATATAACAAACTTATGCAACATAACAAACTTATACACAAAAAAACTTATACAACATAACAAACTTATACAACATAACAAACTTATACAACATAATAAACTTAGACGACATAACAAACTTATACACCATAAAAAACTTAAAAACCATAACAAACTTATACACCATAAAAAACTTATACGCTATAACAAACTTATTCAACATAACTAACTTATACAGCATAACAAACTTATATAACATAACAAACTTATACACAATAACAACCTTATACACCATACCAAACTTATACAACGTAACAAACATATACAACATAACAAACTTATACAACATGATAAACTTATACAAACTTATACAACATAACAAACTTATACAACATAAAAACCTTATATACCATAACAAACTTATACACGATACCAAACTTATAAACCATAAAAATCTTATACACTATAACAAACTTATACAACATAACACACTTATACAGCATAAAAAACTTATACAACATAGCAAACTTATACACAATAACAATCTTATACACTATACCAAACTTATACAACATTACAAACTTATACAACATAACAAACTTATACAACATATAAACTGATACAACATAACAAACTTATACACCATAACAAACTTATACACCATACCAAACTTAAACAACATAATAAACTTATACAACATAACAAACTTAACCGGCATAAGAAACTTATGCATCCTAACAAGCTTAAACACCATAGCAAACTTATACACCATAACAAACTTATACACTATAACAAACTTATACAACATAACAAACTTATACACCATAAAAAACTTATACAACATAACAAACTTATACAACATGATAAACTTATAGACCATAACAAACTTAAACACTATAACAAGCTTATACAACATAAAAAACTTATACAGCATAATAAACTTAGGCAACATAACAAACTTATACACCATAACAAACTTAAAAACCACAACAAACTTATACACCATGAAAAAACTTATACACTATAACAAACTTATACAACATAACAAACTAATACAGCATAACAAACTTATACAAAATAACAAACTTATGCAGAATAACAACCATATACACCATACCAAACTTATACAACATAACAAACTTATACAATATAACAAACTTATACACTATAACAAACTTATACACCATAACAAACTTATACACCATACCAAACTTATACAACATAACAAACTTATACGCCATAACAAACTTATACAACATAACTAACTTATACACCATAACAAACTTGTACACCATAACAAAGTTATACAACATAACAAACTTATACAACATAACAAACTCATACAACATAATAAACTTATAAAACATAACAAACTTATACAACATTACAAACTTATACACCATAACAAACTTAAGCACCATAACAAACTAAGCACCATAATAAACTCATACAACATAACAAACTTATACACCATAACAAACTTATACAGCATAAAAAACTTATACAGCCTAACAAACTTATACAGCATAACAAACTTATAAACCATAAGAAAAACTTATACACTATAAAAAACTCATACACCATAACAAACGTATACCATAACATAGTAATAGGGTTAATGGTGCCTTAGTGAATAACAACACAGACTGAAGACTTATGTGTGCCGTTCAACAAAAAGACGTTCACAACGCTACACTTGAACTTTCTGAAGAAGATTGGAATAAAATAACATTGTTTACACTTTAATGTTCTTCAGATCTTTTTTGACTCAACTTTTGAGGGGTAAAATTAAAAGATTAACGAAACACTTGTCGTTTTCTATATATCTGCTTATATATGAAAGGAACCTTGTGTGTGTGCTAGAGAGAGATAGATAGATAGATAGAAAGATAGATAGATAGATAGATAGAGATAGATAGATAGAGAGAGAGAGAGAGAGAGAGAGAGAGGGGGGGAGTGATCACTATCGGCCCGAAAACGGCTTGGCCGATTTTTATCGAATTTTACACGGAAGTACTTTATGTTCCTGGAACTATTCTTAGATAGGTTTTCTATCAGAATATCTTTGGTAATTATATAATCGAAATAAACGCATGAAAGAATTAACAGCCGATTTTTATAAAGTTTACACCTTACACAACTTAACATCACAAGCGCATTTGAGAAGTTTTATTACTACACAAACCGAAACCCCCAATATATAAAATCAACAGTAGGTTCCTTAATATGACAAGAGCGTGTTTGAAATGAATGTCTCTGAAGCATGATACTTAACTTTTGCTTTTTAACTTTAATGTCAGCCATAAACATAATTTATTAATAGAAGTTCTCTACAGTGCAATGTAAACTACAATATATTGTGAACATAAATTTAATAATGGAGGATATCATGCTCCGGTGCGGATTGCCAAGTTCTACAAAAGGATTCCCGAATTTGACAAGATATAACTGA
>NC_136491.1:34083661-34086161 GCF_053919585.1 Euprymna scolopes
CGTGTTTTGAATATAATAAACTAGTTACGAGCAAAGTTTCATTTCATTCGGACAAAACACTAAGAAACGGGGCCTTATTAGAGTTGGGACCTGTTTTTTTTTTTTACGGTCACCCTGTGTGTGTGTATATATATATATATATATATATATATATATATATTGTTTTCTTTATATTTACTCCGCCACAAGTTATTAAAGGGTCAATAAAATTCACATAAGACCTCGTTTGTAATAATCCATAAGACAAGGGCCGATATTGCGCCAGCGATTAGTGTTGTTAAACTGATGATCTGCATATTTTTTAAATGACGCTGAGTAAAATGGTCCAATTATTGTATATTGCGCGAAAACGGCGTGAGTGCTATTATTTTGCTGCACGTAATACCTTTCAGTGACGATGTCTCTCAGTAAATAATGTTCCAATACTGGGAAACATGCGGAGTACGGGCGTAACTAATCAATTGTTTTATTAAATTCTCGCGATTAATGGATTAGAAAATGACAATGAAACGTTTCTCGTGCAGGCCAAAGGAAAATATTTCGCCCTAAACAATGAATTCCCCAGAAGTAGAGACTATTGAAACCGTCTACGACATATTTGATATTGATCCTCTCCAAATCACATCAGGTTGGTATGTTTGTTATTTTTGTTTTACGGCATATCAACCCTTTTCAGGTTATTTAATGCCGAATCCAAAGATTTTGAAGAAAAAAAACTTTAATAGAATATTTGTTGTTTTCAAGTCGGTTTCTATTTAACCCATAGTTGGGACCCTAACAGGTACTACCACTCCGGGTCAGAGTGGACCTGCGAGCAATGGCAATTAAAGGGTGGCTCTACAATCCCCAAAGCCCGCAATCTTGGGTCTCACCACTGGATAAAGTTTAAGGTCATATCCATGACCAACCACATCAGGACCACAACTTTCCAACAGGAAAAGGAAAATCATCAAAGAGGAAAAATACTGATACTCTGTCCGGTGGTATCAGCTTGGGATGAGGGTGGTGTGGCAGAACTAACCGATGTTACCTACTAACAGTCTGTTTCGCCCGATCTCCTGCGAGGCTGGTCATGAATCTCAAAGACCATATGTGGGGGCAACCCCACATATAAACCAGTTCCTTTGTGGCAATCAGTTATTTGTCACCGTAGGGGAAACCCTTTGTACGAATTGTCACTATCCAGCTCCCCTACTGCCCGGGGAGCTGGTCCCCATTTCCCCAATCTCTCCACATTAAAAAAAAACAGCCTTGTGCTTAATTTGCTCAGTGGGGAAGCAAATAAATACACAGTTTTTTCTGTATACCCTGGACCACGTATTGTATGCTTTGCAATACATGTTGTTACTTTATTTTGGCGTATATCTTTACAACCATTTAACACGGCTGTAGCACTTCTGTTCCAAGCACATTGTATTTTTTCTATTTGTTTTCCTTTTTCTTCTCGCGCACACTTCCTAAATTGCATATGCCTTTTACCGGTTGCTGCAGCTGCTAATCTGTCAGCTATTCCTCGCTGCTGCTGATATTTTCCCACGCGCTCATATGTATTATGTTACGTAGTGAGTATTTATATTGTTGATTTTTTTAGGATACCAAATGCTGTATGTGAAAGGGTTGTCTGCTGATCTCGGCATTATGCCCAGTGGTTTTTGCTATTATGATCAATCATTATCAATTTTGATAGCTCCTGGTTTTAATTACGCAACCTTTGCTTCTCGATAGCCTACCCGTCACGTAATTTTAAATGAGAATGGAGAAATTAATTCTGCGCTGATCGATTTTATGTTCTGGATCCAATCTACGGTGGCTTCGTATGCAACTATTAGGTTATGTTGACCTCCATGTAAATGCTGAATATTTAACGTATGGTCGCAAACCAATAATCTTAAAGCACAATTTTTATGGGATTTACACAGAATACCGACCTGTCTAAACAAACAAACACATATGCTCGGCGTATAAGATATTAGTGGCCATGCTCTTCGCTCTCACAGGAGCGCCTTTCCCGCCACTGAAGACAATACATGAGGATTTGTTTCTATGATCCAATATGGTTATCCATCCACCCAGCGCGGCCGTAGCCAAGATTGAACTACTACACGAGTTTGTAGTCTAATTCCAAAAGCTGAATACTTGATGCTTCGCCAGGGCTATCAAGGTTATTTTTTATCGTGACGCCATAACTAGATGGGGTGCCTATCACGGTAAAGGTAGTCCCATCGACCCTCGACCTGGTATTTTACCTCGCGGTACATACAGCGCCTCGCCTTCCCAAATCGTTACCCATCGGATACTGGCCAGGCTCAACGTTGCTTAACTTCGGTGAACGGGCGAGAACCAGTGTGTCAACGTGATTGTGCCGTATAATAATAATAATAATAATAATAATAATAATAATAATAATAATAATAATAATAATAAGAAGAAGAAGAAGAAGAAGAAGAAGAAGAAGAAAAAGGCTAAGGCTATGATACTGACAATACTTGTAAGATATATG
>NC_136491.1:34091161-34101161 GCF_053919585.1 Euprymna scolopes
CTTCTATTTCTTTCATGATTTCTCCATTTGGCGACACTATTCCATTCGAATGAACCTTTACTCCTGTTTTCATCACCAGCACCGCACATTTTCTAATCCCAAACTCCATCCCAATGTCTTCTGAGTATGTCCCCACAAGTTCTACCAGTCTCTTTATTTCCTTTTCGTTTCTACCGAATATTTTCAAATCATCCATAAACAGTAGATGGTTGAGGCGTCTGTCACCAGATCCAAAGTTATATCCCAGTTTTCCTCTCTTCAAGAGGATGCTCAGTGGCATCATTATCATTACAAAAAGAATTGGAGATAACGAATCTTCCTGGAATATTCCACGTTTAATGCCAGCCTACACCATCACTTCTCTGTGTGCTCTCAGCACCGTTTTCCATTGAGCCATACTTGTCTCCAAAAACCCGACCACATTTTCAGCAACGTTCATCATCAATAGTGTTTCACCTATCCATGAATGAGGAACCATGTCATAAGCCTTTCTGTAATTGATCCATGCTACGCTCAGATTTCAATAAGATTAATAATAATAATAATAATAATAATAAGAAGAAGAAGAAGAAGAAGAAGAAAGTTAAGAAGAAGAACAGCAACAATAATAATAATAATATCAACAACAATAATAATAAAAACAACAATAAGGATAACAATAATAACAATAATAAAAATGACATTAATATTAATAACTATAATAATAATAATAATAACACTAGTGATATTAATAACAATGATTATAATAATAGCAATAATAATAACAATAATAACAATAATAACAATAAGATAATGATAATAACAGTAATTATCAAATGCAGACTCTGTGGACACAAAGACGAAACGATGGTAAGCGAATGCATCGAACTGGCCTAAAAGGAATACAAGAACAGACACAAATGAGTGGGGAGGGCAGTGCACTGGGAATTATGCAAACAACTGTATCTCGAACGCACAGACATATGGTAAAAGCATAAGCTAGAAACAGTACTTGAAAACGGGAATCACAAAATCCTGTGGGAGATGGACATACAAACTGATAAACCCACCCAAGCCAGAAATAATCGTAGAAATGTCGTAATAATTAACAAGAAAAAGAGTCTTGTCAAACTGTAGCCGTTGCTCTCCCAGGTAATCACAAGGTGAATAAGCAAAGAAAAGGAAAAACGGAGCAAATAGAGAGAGCGCGCCAGACAGCAGAAAGGGATATCGGTGATAAAGAAAATCAGGGTATTACCTATAATAGTAATAGTGGTTATTCGATCTTGCCAATAAAGAAATAATACCTTTGTTCATCCCGAGCTTGGTTGATGAATCTGCCAAAAACTGAATAAACATTTCTTCTAAAGAAACGACCAGGAGTCTTCAGTTTATTTTATACATCTTTTATTTCACTATGTTTCCGTGTTGGAAGATTGCATTCTTGTCTAAGACTCTGCTTCACCCCCATATAGGACCATTACGGCCCTGTCTCCAATCCATGTCCGTCCGTCTAGCTCTCTAGCTCTCTAGTTCTGTCTCCTTCTAACTCCTAACTCTCTTGTAGATATGTAACTATTCTTTTGAGACTGACACCAAACAGCATTCACGTGAAAATGTTATGTTGTGGCAGTTATAAGGTCTATATATATATGCAAGGCGCTGTATAGACCTATCGAAGAATAGGGGCAGTAGTAAAGTATACAGACATGTTGAAAAATACGTACATTTTTGAAAAAAATGAATGATAGGAATGTTGTTATATAAAGTGCGCTGGGTATATGATGAGTTGCGTATATAATGAAGTTTCTGCATGTTATCTAGTGTTCATAAATCCTCGCGGATTAGTAAGAGCACTAAAAACAATCCCGAAAACTTTTAAAAAAAGAAAGGAAGACATTGGAATCAAAAATATGGCTGGAAAGATACAACGAATTAAAATGATGAAAACGGCTGAAATATTAAGAAAAAAACTTAAATGCGGAGACTAATACACATGAGTCGGCCAGACAAACTCCCGCGGATGCAAAATATGAAGAAGAGTTACATGGAACCAAGAACATTAAAGCCGTATATCTATAAGTCCTCTATCCACCTTCCCTTCTTTTGCCCCCTTACCACCCCTCCAAAATGGTGATACTAATTAGCAAGAAGGATCAAGGATAGTGGGGAAAAAACGAGGAGAGAGCACCGACCAGACTTCCGCTGGATGAGTGCGAAGAGAAATGGGATCTAAGGAAAGCTTATGGTTACTCAAATTCCAGTGGAGACAGAATAGCCGCTGCCAGCGAGAAATGAATGGTAACGGCTGTTGCGATAACGCAAATTCATTTGCAAATGTTATCGAAAGAGGTGAAAGATACTGGAAATCTAGGGAGACTTGTTGTCTATGAGTTCTCAGGGAACACCACAGGTTATTTTCAGGGAGAGATCTTTGATAGCCTGTTTGAAAGCTCCGTGTGAGGCAATAATAATAATAATAATAATAATAATAATAATAATAATAATAATAATAATAATAATAACACTAATAATAATAATAATGATAAAAATATTAATAATAATGATAATAAAATAATAATGATAATAATAAATTAATAATGATAAAAAACAATAACAATAATAATAACAATAATAATAATAATAATAAAATAATAATAATAAATTAATAATGATAATAAAAAATAATAATAATGATGATGATGATGATGATAAAAATAATAATAATAATAATGATGATAAAATAATAATGATAATAAATTAATAATGATAATAAATCAATAATGATAATAAACAATAACAATAATAATAACAATAATAATCATAATAAAATAATGATAATAATAAATTAATAATGATAATAAAAATAACAATAATAATAACAATAACAATAATAAAATATTAATAACAACAATAATAGTAAAATAATAATAATAATAATAATAAAATAATAATAATAAAGCAACAATATAATAAATTAATATAACAACAACAGCAATAATAATAATAATAATAAAATAATAACAACAACAATAATAATAAAATAATAATAATGATGATAATGATAATAATAATAATAATCACAATAGCAATAATAAAATAATAATAACAACAATAATAATAAAATAATCATAATAATAGAATAATAATAATAACAATAAACGCAACAATAATAATACAAATTAATATAACAACATCAATAATAATAATAATAATAATAATAATAATAATAATAATAATAATAATAACAACTAATAGAATGCGTGGAAATTCTTAATAATAAGAAATATATTTAATCAATAATTACATTTTTTAACATTGATAACTTTCTTGATAGCGCAAAACTATTTTTTGAAATTTAGAAAATACGAGTTTATTCACATTTCTATTAAAACAGTGCCCAATATATTTTTAATATAGATAAAATTATATCAATCTATTATTTAGCAATTACGATATAGTTTTATAATTTTCGACTAAAGACTTTTTAGAAATAATATACACTGGTAAAATGATAATGACAATAACAATAAAATAATAATGATAAGGAAGCTAAGACAAAGAGACTTAAAGAGAAATGGTTAAATAACAGTAAGAAAGGGTCAAGAAGAGAAAAAAAGCAAGTGAAAAGAAAAAAATGAAAAGAAAAAAGGAAATGAAAAGAAAAAAGAAAGTGAAAAGAAAAAAGAAAATGAAAAGAAAAAAGAAAATGAAAAGAAAAAAGAAAGTGAAAAGAAAAAAGAAAGTGAAAAGAAAAAAGAAAATGAAAAGAAAAAAGAAAATTAAAAGAAAAAAGAAAGTGAAAAGAAAAAATGAAATGAAAAGACAAAAGAAAATTAAAAGAAAAAAGAAAATTAAAAGAAAAAAGAAAGTGAAAAGAAAAAATGAAATGAAAAGAAAAAAGAAAATTAAAAGAAAAAAGAAAATTAAAAGAAAAAAGAAAGTGAAAAGAAAAAATGAAATGAAAAGAAAAAAGAAAGTGGAAAGAAAAAAGAAAATGAAAAGAAAAAAGAAAGTGAAAAGAAAAAAGGAAATAAAAAGGAAAAAGAAAGTGGAAAGAAAAAGAAAATGAAAAGAAAAAATAAAGTTGAGAGAAAAAGAAAATGAAAAGAAAAAAGAAAGTGGAAAGAAAAAAGAAAGTGGAAAGAAAAAAGAAAGTGGAAAGAAAAAAGGAGTGGAAAGAAAAAAGAGAAAAAAAGACGTAAATAAACACACACACAAAAAAAACACACTAATGAAGTAACAAGACCAACAGAAAAGCAACAACGACAAAAATAACTGTGTTTCTTTATTCAATCCAACAACATTTTCTGTCCCGTATAAGCGCGTCTTTAATCTCACACTCAGATCGTGAACATCAAAAGTGATTTCTCTTGGAAGAGAAATTCGATCAAAAACCGATTGAAATCGTTTAGATTTAATTAAAGCTGTTTCTTTGAACAAAATGTTTGTTTTCTTCAATCGACTCACTGCGATGGATTGAACAAAAATACAGTAAATGAGAAAGAGCGTAAACCGGAATCAATTTATACCCACAGCGAATACATTTCATTGCTTGTGGCTATGTAAGAAATTGGTAGAATCGAATACATCCGTCTTTTTAAGCAAGTATTGTTCATACCAGTCGGGTAAATGTCTTTTATAATCAATCCGATGAAGACTTTGTTAATGTCCGGCTGAAGTATAGTCCTGTTTAATCCTGGCAACTCGACGAACTGTTATCTCTGATGAATGTCAATAGAGAATGTAAATGTATGATAAACCGAGAGATCAGGGTTCAATACCCGGTCGACTTGAAAAAAAAAATACTTGATACTATCTTATATTTTAATATTTAATAAAAATGGCTGAGAAAGTTGCTTTCTACTGAAATCTAATATATAAAAAAAGTTCTAAACTTCATGGGGGGCTTTTTGTACAAGGGAGCCTACATGTATCTAAGCCCAAAGGCCACTTGAGGATGAGTTAATGAACGCAAGATGTTAGTTTAGTAATCGTTAATGCTGTGGATTAATTAGAATTTGGCTTATTTAAAAAAACGGCTGAACAAGAACTTGTTTACATTAGACTTGTAGGCTACCATATTGTAATCGACCGGGAAGCAGGCAATGAAACAATGTTCCACATGCAGCCAGTTAAAGAAAAGAAGCCTTGCTCATGGAATCTGTGTTTAGAATTAGGCACAGATGGAGAGTTAGGAAAATTGTTGAGAGTGGGTGTAGCTAAACGAGTGATTTTGTGAAAGTTTGACAAGAAGGACCATAGATTGATGTTCAGACGATCACTTGCCATGAAAAGAGCGATAGAGCAGAGACAGAGTGGCAGCGTTTTTTCTGTGAGAACGAGGATGCAGGGAAGAGAAAAGAACATCGCCTACAAGGTTTCGACGCCAGTTTTGAACCTCATCAAGGCATGATAGGGCGCGCTGAGCAGATTCTGCCCGGATGTGGCAACAATATTCCATTTTAGGACGTATTTGGTCCTAACAAATATAGAGAATTTCATCAACAATGATATACCTAATTGAGTGGTACAATGGTCTAACCATTTTTTCGGCGACCTTGATGTATGTGTTTCATTTCAGATCACGAGAGAAAGTTTGTTCCAGTAAATTGTTAAGACATAACTAGCGGAACTTATGGAAATTCCACAGCGGACTCTTTCATATATAATATACTGATTTTGGCATTCTTTAAATGTTCAACGTAAATTGGAAACGCCCTGATATTATTGTAGCTCTTTTGTCAAAACTGCAAACGTATTTATGCAAGCTAGCAGGGATCCCCGACGTAGACCGATCGTAAAATAGGCTTAAATATAGTTTTTTAATTCATGAAGATTTCGTATACAGTATTATAGAGTCAATTTTCTATCGATTCTTATATATTATAAAGCTGTGATTTGAACGATAAAAAATATATATCCATATGATTTGGGGGGCATCATTTTGAATCGAAACTGAAACCAACACGTATGAAGAATATATATATATATATATATATATATATATATATTTTTTTTTTTTTACATAGGCATCACCACATTATCAAGGCCCAGAGGCCACTCAAGGATAAGGGTTAAAGAGTGTACAGTAGAAATTGGACAATATAGTAATCATTAGTAATGAAAATTTGGTAAATTTGATAACTTATATGGAACAGCTCATCAAGAACTTATTTACTTTAGACTTGAACACAACCATATTGTAGTCAGCCGGAAAGCAGGAAAACGGAAGACAATTCCACAGGCGTGCAGTTCTAAGAAAGAAGCTTTGTTCATGGAATCTACGTTTAGGTTTAGGCACAGATAAAGAGTGGGGGGAATTAATCATAGTGTTTACTGCTAGACGAGTGTTTCTTGTGAAAGTTTGGCGAGGGGGGACCATAGATTGAAGCTCAGTCGAACACTTTCCATGAAAATAACGATACATCAGAGACAAACTCGCAACATCTCTTCTGTGAGATAGAGGTTGCAAGGAGGAGAAAAGGACATCTCCTACGGGGCTACAAAGTCTATTTTGAACTCTTTCAAGGCAGGACAAGTCCTTTCTAGCAGCTCCTGCCCAGATGTGGCAACAGTATTCAATCCTTGGACGTACCTGGCTCTTATATAGATAGAGAATAGCATCAGCAGTGAGATATTTACCGGATCGATAGAAAGATCCCACCATTTTTCCAGTGGCCTTGGCAACAGATTTGATGTACGTGTTCCATTTAAGATCAGGAGTAATGGTCAAGCCCAGAAGCTTGTCAAAACTTGAGGCCTCCTGAAGACGAGAGCCATTCATTTCAATTGATGCCAAATGTGGATTAGAATGTTGATGATGTAAAGAGAGAAGCTTGGTTTTAAATGCATTAAAAGTAACTAGCCACTCCTTCCCCCATTGTACTACGTGCTCAAGATCAGAGGAGAGAGAATTGGAGAGAACTTGGTCGTTTACTGTCTTAGATGTGCTACCATAAATGGTAGTGTCGTCAGCATAAATGTCTACAAATGATGTAAGGATGTGATTTGGAAGATCATTAATGTAAATCAGGAAAAGAGTTGGGCCCAGGATGGACCCCTGAGGGACACCGGCATTAATACTGTGAGCTTCTGATTTTTGCCCCTCAACTACTACTCTTATGAACCTATCAAAAAGAAATGATTTAATAATTGAGAAGACATTTCCAGCTATACCATAGCTAGCGATCTTATGAAGTAAACCTTTATGCCACACCCTATCAAAGGCTTTAGATATGTCAAGAGCAATTGCCCTAGAAAGATTGCCATCGTCGAGAGATTTGCTAATCCTATGCGATATAACTGTAAGCACATCTGCTGTAGATCTAGCAGAACGGAAACCATATTGAGTGTCACTAAGAAGGTTATTTTTGTTGAGATGGTTGATTACTTCTTTATATATATATATATATATATATATATATATATATATATATATATATATATATATATATATATGACTTAAGTTCCTTCCACTATAATAAAAATTGAAACGAAAACTTATGAACATTTCTTGGTAAAATAATTTATTAAATAAAATGGATGACTTGAGTGCCATTAGTTATAATCGAAATCAAAACAAAAGCTTATGAAAAATTCTTGGTAAAATTATTTATTACAAATAATGGAAGATCATAACAATTAAACGCCAGTCACTCGGAAAAAAAGATGTACGCGTGACACAAAAAATAACACACACGCTATCGTATTAATATATAGATGCTTTCCCAAACGAGAGTCATTCATTTCAATTTGAGCCAGATAAGTGCCAGAGCGATTAGGATTAAAATATAGAAGGTTAGTTTTAACTGCTTTTAAATTAACTTTCCATCTTTTCCCCCAACAAAACTACGTGCTAAAGATCAGAAGATAAAGAATGACAGCTTTTAAAGCATTTTCATCGATTGTGGTGTCGTCTGCATATATGTATATGAATGATCTAAGAATGTGGTTTGGGAGATAATTGACGAAAATCAAGAAGAGACTTGCGCCAAGGATGTAACTTGTTGGAACGCCAGCGTTGATATTATGAGTTTCTGAATTCTGCGCATCAGCGCCTACTCTTTTAACCTATCAGAGAAAAAAAGTTGAATAATTTGGAGGGCATTCCTACCTATTCAATAGCTGGAAATCTTGTTAAGTAGACCTTTAGCAATGCCCTCTCACAAGACTTTTATATGTCAAGAACTATTGGGTTTGAAACAAGCCCTGCTCGTGAGATTCACTAATCCTTTTTGATATTACATGTAGCGCATCAGTTTTAGCTCTAGCAGAACGGAAACCATAATGCATGTCACTGAGTCGGTTATTTCTGCTGAAATCGTTGACCACTTTTCTAAATATCACAGCTTCCAGCAACTTACTCATGGCACATAGGAAACTGATGGGCCTGTACTGAGAGGCAGATGACCGCTTTCCAGAATTTTTAAATACAGGACAGACTGATGAAGTTTCTCAGGGTGTTGTGAAGCATTTCTTTGGAATCGGTAATTGTACCGGAATTAGGAAAAATATTGGAATCGTCCCATCACTAATATATATATATATATATATATATATATATATATATATATATATATATATATATATATATATATAACGTTTACAGGGAACATGAACTTAATTAGATACATTGAGAGCGTTTCCAAGGCTCCTGCGAAGAAGTTGGGCTCTCTCTATCGTACTAGAAAACTTCTTACGCCTTAAAGTATGCTGTACCTATATAAGGCTACCATTCGCCAAAGTATGGGGTTCTGTTGTCACATTTGAGCTGGTGCATCTGCTACTTGTCTCTGACTTGGTTGACCACTTTTCTAAATATCAACCTGATAGTTCCTGAATTGTCATTTAGGCTTCAGCCTCTGTCCCATCTACGAAATGTTGTATCCCTCTGCCTGTTCTACAAGTACTTTAATGGTGAATGCTCTGACGAACTACAAGCACTTGTACCCCCTCGATGTGAACAACCCCGACAAGCCCTAGAAGCAGCAATCCCGCCCCTTAACAGTAGAGATCCCAAGGTGTCAGAAAGCCTTCTATTCCAATAGGTTTTTCCTCAGAACTGCTAAACTTTGGAACTTGTTACCGAGATTCTGACATGCGGAAGTTCAAGTGTAATGTGAACAGACATCTTGCCACTCATCTCCCTTCATAATACCCCTGTAACTTATGCCTCCGATGCCTTGTTTTGGGTGAAAATTGTAAAAGACAAATGGCAACGTTTAAAGAGATTTGTAATTATGGGCTCTACGAGTTTTGGCTTTTGCGAAGATGCTATCATTTGTAAGTTTCTCATCCATATTTATTTTATAGACATGTATTTTATGTTACATTCATTGGATTGCGACTGTCCTTGGGACAACTTTTTTTTGGTAAGATTTGCTTCCTACATTCTTCCTCGGGAAAATTATTGAACACTAAACTTCCTGAAAAGAATGCAAATGACCGAGGATGCGATGTTCGCTGAGAAGATACCGATTTCTTATTATGGATACGATTAGGTAAATTAATATAAAATCGAGTTTTTTTTTCTTTTATTATTCAAACAATTTTTAAATTCATGAAACAGTATTGGAACTCGAGTTATTTGTAAAATCGCAGCATTTGTTCATAATATCAACTACCAATCTCTCCTATAGATCGTCCTCCACGAGTATTTTTCTTACGTTTAGGAAAAAAATTGCGCATTCACCAAGTGTGCTTTTACGGTTATCGGAGAAAAATACAACTCAATAGTTAAATATTAAGAGAGTTATAAAGAATAAGAATCGGTAATTGTATTGGAATCGGGAATTTAGTTTGGAATCGGTAAGTGTATCGGATTCCTGAAAAATACTGAACTCGCCCCATCATTAATATATATATATATATATATATATATATATATGTGTGTGTGTGTGTGTGTGTATATATATATAGAAACACAGGGCACTGTGATGCGTCTAGTGCAGCAGCGTTAGTTCTAAGTTCTTGCTTGCATGCTTTTGACTTCCAGCTTCTGCCGCTGGCTAGCCTTTAG
>NC_136491.1:34106161-34143661 GCF_053919585.1 Euprymna scolopes
ATCGAAACAAAAAAGTTAAGCTTACGATTTACTTTTTCTTTTACTTTAATGCCTAAGCTATGAAGACATGTTTGCTGCAAGGCGTAAAATTTAAACATGAACCAATAGCTATTACGTTACACAAGCATATTCGTAATGCCGTCGTTCGACCTTCACCTAGCAAATTCTATTTTTTAATTTTTACATTTGTGCACCGATGTTTCATGGCTAAAACGCCTCAAAATATAACGCAAGTATAAATCATGTAGAATGATATGAATATAATTACACGTAATAGTTAACAAAAGATGATCATCCCATATGAAAACCGAAAAAAAAAACTAATAGCGAATTAATTACTGTTAGAAACTCGCTCAATATATGTTACCGTGACATTGGCTGGTGTATATTCGGTGGGTTTTTAATAGTATTTTGTATATTTTTTTTAATTTTTAACTCCTTTCCCCAAACTTACCGTGTTCATCAGAGAGTTGGGCGCCATTTTAAATTTTTCAATACATCGTTAAACACTGTATGTTTTCGAGCTGAATAAACATGTTACATTAAATAAAAACACTAAAAATATCCAGTTAGGTAGAAAAGTAACTACCGTTGATAACATTTATTTGTTATATATATTTGTTTTGTTTTTTTAACAAATTTGCCTTTGATAACATTTATTTGTTATGTATTTGTTTTTTGTTTTTTGACAACTTTTTCGAATCTATGTGTATAGTAATTAACACCCGAATCTTTTGTTTCAAACAATATCAGGATCGATAAACATTTTTATTTGTTGTTGACTCTACAGGGTGGCCCACTTAAAGGTATCTCGATCTCCCTCGTCTTCCTGTTAACGATCAACTGACACCACAAGACAAAATGTAATTCTTTCTCTAACAGGATGGCGCTACGTGCCACACGTCTCACAGATCACTGACAGGAGTTCATGACATGTTTACAGAAGAGAGAACAATAAGCAAAGGGTTAAGGTCGCTATTTTCCCCGGAATGTCCTCATGCGATTTTTATCTTTGGGCGACTAAAAACAAAAAGTGTATCCTCATAACCTAGACCAACTAAAGTAGAACATTACAAATGCTATCAGAAGAATCACCAAAGAAGATCTACAGGCATTATCTGCAAACGTTGTTTAACGTGCGCAGAAAGGCATAGATATCAGCGGGGAACACTTGCAGCATATTTTAGAACACTACAAGTAATTAAAACAATGGAAAAATATTCCAGCTCTCTACAACATTAAACCTAGTCTTGGCACCCCTAACATCAAATATCTAGACAATTTGTGGTTGTGTTTGTTGAGCATGTTTTCCCATCAAATATATTGGATCAAGCATTATATCTGCTTCTTTAAAAACCGGTTCATTTTATCGCTCTAAACATTTTCTCGCACCTGCCGCTAATCTATTTTCTCGCACCTGACGCTATTCTATTATATTGCGTAGTATCTGTTAACTGTGGCAAGCGGGGTCAATGGTCAAAACATTATTATTATTGTTATTGTATTCTTATTAATTGATTTGAGCGACGGATGGTCGTTGGATCAGTTATTATGATTAGAAGAATAAACAATTAAATTGCGGAAGAATTGATAGACGTGTGAATCGCAATAGGAATGTGAAAATAGAAAATATATGTAAACATTATTTTGGGGTTTTGAATAAACAAATAACTAGCTGTGGATTAGGTTGGTCTGAGACACGTAATTAGGTGACGTAAGAGAACGCGTGATGTAGTTAGTTTTAGAGAGATTGAGAGAGTTGAGGATTGACCACCAGAGCGGACAGATGTCTAGATAGGGGTGGACAGACAGCTAGGAGCGGGCTGTATGAACAGAAAATGTAGACTAACTGCAGATCCTGTGAAAACCATTTGAGACAACTGTAATAAATTTATATTATAAAAATATAAAGAGTTGTTTTAATGGTTTCACAAATAAGAACAGATGTCTCAATTATATGGTGCTGATCGCTTCATGGTTCGTCACGGAGCAGCGGGAAGATACAGAAAAACTCTTCAAGAAAAAGGCATGAAGCATATATTTTCTTCTTATATATGAACTGTAAAAATACCCCGTGTGATAAGTCTGATACAATATAACTCAGTTTACACGTCAATATCATGTCCTCCTGGGTAAACAACATACATACGATTTATACCTTTATTATCTGTCTGTTAAAAGAACAATATCTCACATCCACTAGATAACACATGACACGTTGTAATATATGATCTTCTTCAATATAAATCAATATATAACATTCGAACTAGTGAATTATTGACCCGTTTTAAAGTCTTTATAAAGTGCACGAATGTAGCTGTGATTTGATTGGCCCCCAGAGTTTCTTCTTCTTTGCAACCTCCTCCCCCCTCTCTCTCTCTCTCACACAGAGGTGATATCCGTAGTCTCAGTTTTTTTTCCTGAAAACTATTACGGCATGTCTATTTCAGAATTGTCTGATCCATTCTCTGCTTCCTTTGTTTCAGCTAATGTTACTCGTTATTAGTCTTAGTGATCTCAAATAAGTGGCTGCTTTGATACCTCGTTGTTATACTATTGTAGAATAGTATTCCGGGCAACGGTGACGTTGTTGCTGGTTGTGTACACACGCATATGGAGCTGGATGCACGCACGTAAATATTGTGGAAATCTTCAAAACAGGAAATGTCATCAAAAGTCATAACAATTGAAAGAAGAGTGCAGAAGCTTTGAAATCAACATTCTGCAACTGACAAGTTTTGAAAACAGTCATTTGACCTTGGATGAATTTAATATGGGCTAGTGTAATGCAGCATTGAAAAATGAAATTCCTCTCTAAAGCTTTTGTAAATAAAAACAGATGTCAGCCATGGGAGAGGTCAGTTAGAGAGAAGACGGGCACTGAGACGACTAGTTGTCATTTCGTGCCACCCACAATACTCAACCACGCACCATATCTATCTTTCTCTCTCTCTCTCTCTCTCACACACACACACACACACACACACACACACACACTCTCTCTCTCTCTTCTTAGTACATTGAGACAGAATTGAACCCAAAATAAATTGTCATTCACTTTTATAAACGTTCGTCAAGTGTTTTTTTTCAGAAACAACTAATTGTCTTATATACATTCGTCAGGAACTTGAAACCCTATTTAACAGATTAAACAGAAAAACGGTTAAAAACTAAAGAACTGCAGTATAACATACCACTATTTCTTACTAGCTGTCCCCCTGGCGTTCCACCGTCGTACAATACACTTACACATGATATTTTACCTTATGCAGATTGCGTATGTATTATTATAGAATCAATCCTCTATTGAATGTTATATATTGTCGTATTATAATTTGCTCGGTGGACTAATTCGCCAAACAAACTTGAAAAAATGATAACGATAACGTCATTCATCAAATTCCGTCTGCGTTTCTTTACAATATCACATCAGCTAATGTTTAAGCTTAACAAGGATTGGCCCGGAGAAGTCACTTCTGATTAATGTTTAATTTTAAAATTTGATTCTTAAGAAATGATTTGCGGCGATTTTAAAGGGCACCTTTCCTTATATCGTAAATTAAACTCATTAATAAGAAAAGAATTAAAAGAAAATGGTGAGGAACTCCTGGGCTTGAACAGGAAACCATGTGATCTGTAGTCTCATGTCCTAAAATTGAGCTATATCTCCAGATGACTATAAATTTGTGTGTGTTTGTGTGTGTGTTTTTTTAAAGAAATGAGTTGCTAAAATGTTATTATCTCCCTTGTTGGTGCAATTAAAAATATTCCTCTGTAAAATTCTCTATTTATCTATAATGGATTAAGATTATTTTTAGAATCGTATTATTTCGATTTTCGATACTCATCGGATGAATTTCTGTAGTAACCCATCTGAGAACACTGCCAGACATATAAATTGCCTTGTCAAATTTGCAAAAGGTAGGCTCAACCGTTTCGGAGCCTGTTAAGAAAGAACTCACACGAAGTGACTTTTATATAAAAGTAGATTTCAACAACTTTTTTCTCGAGAACCGTAAGGTTGTGGAACTCCCTTCTCGTTGACTGTTTCCTTCCACCTATATCATAGGTCTATTTTAGACTAAGATCAATTGTCGTCTTTCTGTCTTTGCGATATTTTAAGTTCTTTATATCAAGTGGTCGCACGCTTTTACTTTAGCACGTTCCATAAAAAACATTTTTCGTAATTTAAATATTAGAGAAAAAATAAGGGAACAAAGAATAATAAATCTAAGTAGCGATCGTTCGTATATAAATAGTTATTTATAAAAAACGCAGTATCGTGTTTGATTCAATAATTTTAAATGAATTTAGCTGTCGTAAAATGTAAACAGCGGAACAAAGCAACTAATAACACTGATTTCTGTCTTTTTCTTAATACGTTGTAAACTATAAGCGACGTACTGGGTAGATGCATATTCATTTTTATTATTTGAATAAAAGTCCAAGATAGTTAACGGTGCGAAGCCGAAAAAACAAAATAAAACAAGAAAAAAACAAATCAGAAAAACTGTGAATATTTTATAGAAAACGCAGTTTCAATTAATGCCCTACCGAATCGATTAGTTTACACGTATAGAATTGCTAGTAAGATGTTATTAAAAAACAAAAACAAAACAAAACTGAATAACGAACAAAATAAATGGGAGACAGGTTTTTTTAAAAATAATTAAATAAAACATATAAAGCAAATAAAATGGAATTAAGATTGTTGAAAAAGCAAAACAAAACTATTGATCTTATTTTTTTGTGCTAAAATTATCGTAATTATTAAAGAACTGATGACATTTAATAAATCGATAAATATATATATATATATTTGCAGACGATATATATATGTATATATATATATCTGTATATACACATATATCTACAAATACATATATATACATATGTACACACAGATATGCACATGTATATATGAAAAAATATATATACATATATACACACAGATATGCATATATATATATACAATCGTTTACATATATATATATATATATAAACATATGTAAATAAATTCATACATATATAATTATATATATACGTATACACACACACACACACACACACACACACACATATATATATATATATATATATATATTATATATATATAATGCATGCGTGTTACTGGCTTGTCTGTGTTTACATAGCTGAGTATGTTAGGCGTGGGTTTGAAAAATTAATTAATTTTAGTTTTCTGGGGGTTTTTTGCCAGACGTCTGAAAACTTACTTTTTCTTTGTTCGGAGTTTTCACTGAGGAAATTGTTTGCACAATGGCACTTGAGACTCAGACTTTTATTTTCTCTTCATCTTTTGCGTCAAATGCTTTGTCAGACGGTTGGTCGACCCGCCTGTCACGTTCCTGTTTCAAATATCAATTACATACGCCTATTTCGCTTAAGTCTTAAATTACAATTCTACTATCGCCAACGCAATTTCTTTAGAGGCTATGGATGTCTGTACGTGACAATAAAAATGAAATTCATTCAATTCTCTTGAAATAACACGTGATATTAAAGATTTCTATTTATTTCAAGTGTTATGCTTAATAGAAGATAAACACATTTCTACCCTTCATCAATATTAATACTCCAAATGTGATGTGATGTATTTCTACATAGTACAAACCATGTAAATGTCGGAATTATCATTGTATTTATAAAAAGCAAGTGAAATATGCATGGTTCAGCATTTACCCCGCCCCCATTTAACCCCCTAAGTCCCCGGGAGACGTCAAATCCTACTGAAAATGAACAAACGGTGCAGTTTTAGGCCTTAACATATGTAAATTTGAGTTCTGCACCATGCAAAAAAGAAATGACTAAGTCCATCATTTGTCCCCTCCCCCCATTTAGCGCCAAAGGTCCCCGAGGCCTTAATCTATTTTAATTTGAGTTCAGCACCATGCAAGGAGGACATACACAGAAAATTCTGGACAAATATTGTAAAATAGTTCTAAAAATGGAGTGTTTTTATTAGCTCTAAAAGTGCCGCTGGGGCACACCAAGAGTTATCGTGAAGTATAGACAAAGAAAATTATATAGAAATAAGTTAGTTACAACTTTTTAGAAAGTTTTATAAAAATCCAAGGCAATAATTTTTTTTAATAAGCACAAAAGTGTCAATATTAATCATTTTAACACGAAAGACACCCTTAAGGGGAGGGGACGGATTTTTCAGGGAAAATCCGTTCTGTTATTTTTTTTTACTCATATCATGTTTAATGTTTGTGTAAAATTAAAAAAAAATCCAAGACGTAGTTATTAAGAAAAGTGCGGGCAGACAAGCAGACGAAGGACAAGGGTGAATTTACAGGTCTATCGTCATTTTGTGGGGGGGGGAGCAAAAAGTATTAATAGACTTTGTTATTAACCTAGGTTGACAAGAAAGTTCTTGCGGGATTTTTAATTTATATTTTATATGCATTTTCAAAAAAGTTTCCATTATAATACCGTCATTTTATATATCATTTAAAGAGCGTTTATCGCGGTATCTACTAGTTTATTTTACAATCGTTTCAAAACAGTTATGTCTTCTTTTCAGAACGTTTAATACAAGATGGAAAAAAGCGAATTCGCACAAATTTCTTATTTCAATTCTAGCTAGGCCAAAAAGCTGCTGAAAGATATAAACAGAACTTTTTTTTACGTAGAAACCACTACTGAACACAGAGCAAAATGGTGGTTTAGGAAATTTTGTGGTGGCGGCGAGTGTAACAAATTAAACAACCACCCAAGGAAACGCCGTTATGAAGTGTCATCTTCAAGAACGATCGGTTTCTCGACCGGGTTGTGACTTTCGATAAAAAAAAAGGTTCTCCGGCGACGCTCAGTCCAGTAGTTAGATGCTGAGGAAGCCCCATGACATTTCCTGAAGCCAGACTTGCATAAAAAAAAGATCATGTTGACTGTTTTGTGGTCTTCAACCGGCCTCATCCATCACAGTTTTTGGAATGAAGGCGAAACTATTATGGTGGAAAAGTATTGTACACAAACGGATGAAATGAATAAAAAATTCCGACAACATCACCTAGCATTAGTCAACAGAAAAGCCCCACATTCGCCTCCACGATAATGTCCAACCGTGCATTGCTAAACTGACCCTGCAGAAGTTGAACGACTTGGGCTACGAAACTCTGCCATACTATCCAGACCTCTTACCTTCCGACTTCCGCTTTTTCAAGCAACTCAAGTATTTTTTACGTGATAAATGCTTCAAAAACATAAGCGATATCAAAAACGGCTTAAGCGACTTCATCGCCACCAGAACACACGATTTTTACGTTACCGTCATAAATAAACTTGATTTGAGTCGGCAAAAGTGTGTTCATTAGTGTTTATTTCAGTCAATAAAATTTTATTTGAGCCGAGATATGTTATCGGACATTAAATTTAAAAACCGCACGAACTTTTTGTCAACCTGATACAGAATATTTGGTTGGTTGTTTTTGTTTTACGGCATATCGACCTTTTTCAGGTTATTTAATGCCGAATCTAGTTATTTTGAGGAACGATTTTTAATGGAGTATATATATATATATATATATATATATATATATATATATATATATATATATATATATATATATATATATATATATTTAGGTCAGATTCTATTTAACCCATAGTTGGGACCCTAACAGGTACTACCACTCCGGGTCAGAGTGGACCTGGGAGCAATGGCAATTAAAAAGTGGCTCCACACTCCCCAAGGCCCACAAGGTGGGGTCTCACCATCGGATATAGTTTTAGGTCATATCCAGGACCACAGAATATTTGAGACAGTGAAGTAGAGACTCAATGATTAGTTCATGGTTTAGTATGCAAATTGTAATCGTAAAATACCGTCGCAAACAACGTGTTCCACTTTACTAAACCCTGCCAACCTGAAATCAAACGTTCTTGCCCTTTCTACAGTTTTCGTTGGCTTATATCTTATTGCTCAATCAGCAACTACATGGGCTCTCTCGCCGAGCTTCGTATAGTACATATTGTGGCAGATAAACCTCCTACAATTCATACTTTCAACAATATGTCACTAATGAAAGTGCCAACGATATTTTCATTTAGCTAATAACTTGCAATTTAATTGCAACACCCTCATCAAGCAATATGTTTTGAGAAGGTGCACATCCTGCTTTTAACCTACATCTAAAATTTCAAGTGTTTAGGCGCAAAATTGGCGGAGGAGTTTGGTAAAGTTTTCAAAGGTTAAATCGTTGAACTTTGACCCCTCGGCAGCCAAATTTCTGTCCGAAAACCGATTAAAAAGATTTTCCCAAATTTCAATACTGCTCATGTCACATCTCGAGTCTGTAGACTTAAAACCGACACAGTAGTTTGGTAGGAAAATGTACACACACCGGCACACATACATATACACACACAGACACTTTCACTTTTATAAATGTATAGATTAGTGTACATTAAAACATATAGGGTATATTGATCTACTAGTTTCGCACGATTATTTACATAAAATCTTAGAATCACGCTAGTAACTTAATTGTTCATGTTTAAGTTACGAGGTGCTTCCAATAAGTTTCCAAAATTTTTTGTACATGCATTTCAAATTGGCGTAGACTTTTGAAAATGCAGTATCTAATCCTATACATTTTATGAGATTGCTGACCAATTTTTATGATTTCACGTTGAAATGAACAGCTACAGCAGGAAATGAAATACACCCTAAATAAAGCCTGAGTTTCACGGCTGAAGAATTAAAAAAAAAAATGCAATCTTGATGTGAGAACACTTTAGAAGAACGGTGTGCAATAAAATTCTGTTTCAAACGATGGTCATTGATATACTAAAACAAGAAGACTTCCATTGACCTTTCAAAAGTTGTTTGATGGATACACCAAGTGCATTGCAACCGGAAGAAAATGACTTTTTTTTTTTTTTACACAGTGACCACCACTTATCAAGGCCTGGAAGCCACTCAGGGATAAGGGTTATTTTTTATTTTATTATTTTTTTTACACAGTGATCACCACTTATCAAGGCCCGGAAGCCACTCAGGGATAAGGGTTATTTTTTATTTTATTATTTTTTTTACACAGTGATCACCACTTATCAAGGCCCGGAAGCCACTCAGGGATAAGGGTTATTTTTTATTTTATTATTTTTTTTACACAGTGATCACCACTTATCAAGGCCCGGAAGCCACTCAGGGATAAGGGTTATTTTTTATTTTTATTTTTTTTTACACAGTGATCACCACTTATCAAGGCCCGGAAGCCACTCAGGGATAAGGGTTATTTTTTATTTTTATTTTTTTTTACACAGTGATCACCACTTATCAAGTCCGGAAGCCACTCAGGGATAAGAGTTATTTTTTTATTTTATTTTATTTTTTTTTTACACAGTGATCACCACTTATCAAGGCCCGGAAGCCACTCAGGGATAAGGGTTATTTTTTATTTTATTTTATTTTATTTTACACAGTAATCACCACTTATCAAGGCCCGGAAGCCACTCAGGGATAAGGGTTATTTTTTATTTTTATTTTTTTTTTTACACAGTGATCACCACTTATCAAGGCCCGGAAGCCACTCAGGGATAAGGGTTATTTTTTTAATTTTATTTTATTTTATTTTTACACAGTGATCACCACTTATCAAGGCCCGGAAGCCACTCAGGGATAAGGGATATTTTTTATTTTTATTTTTTTTTACACAGTGATCACCACTTATCAAGGCCCGGAAGCCACTCAGGGATAAGGGTTATTTAAAAAAAATTTTTTTTTACACAGTGATCACCACTTATCAAGTCCGGAAGCCACTCAGGGATAAGAGTTATTTTTTTATTTTATTTTATTTTTTTTTTACACAGTGATCACCACTTATCAAGGCCCGGAAGCCACTCAGGGATAAGGGTTATTTTTTATTTTATTTTATTTTATTTTTACACAGTAATCACCACTTATCAAGGCCCGGAAGCCACTCAGGGATAAGGGTTATTTTTTATTTTTATTTTTTTTTTACACAGTGATCACCACTTATCAAGGCCCGGACGCCACTCAGGGATAAGAGTTATTTTTTTATTTTATTTTATTTTATTTTTACACAGTAATCACCACTTATCAAGGCCCGGAATCCACTCAGGGATAAGGGTTATTTTTATTTTATTTTATTTTTTTTTACACAGTAATCACCACTTATTAAGGCCCGGAAGCCACTCAGGGATAAGGGTTATTGCAAGTAATGGGATTAGAGTGTAATATGTATACTATCAATATAAGTGCCCACACGAAAAAAAGCATGGAATCTTATTGAAGGCATTTCGTATTATTAGAATTTTGATAACCCAGATAAATAAAAAAAAATTAAACTAGAAAATTAACTTTGTTTTCTTTAATTACTTTCAAATGGCGAAATTGTCTGACTTGCTATTTTTGCTTCTTTTTGCTCCCCTTCACATTTGTAAAGTGATTTTTCCCGGTTACAAAAACGCGCGTATTTACTCACTAAATTCATTTGACGGAATGCATATATATTTATGTATGTACACATAAATACACATTGGTCTTTTTTTATATAGAATAAGGGATACTAGATTATTAATAACACCATATGTAATATTCTAATATATTTAGATTCTTTAATAAGTGGAACAAGAGCAGACCATTAAATTTCATAGAACAATTGAATATCTGCTATAGTGAAAAGTATGAATTGTGTTATTAACATTGGTTTCCCCGATATTTTTCTATTCAATATATTTTTTTAGAAATACGTCAGGTAGATACGGAACGGGCCACGAAAACGTTGCCAGTATCCTAAGTGAAAAAGACTTTTGTGGAACGAACTGGAACACCCACTGTAACAGAGCGCACATGAGCGCACATAAAAATATCAGCAGCAGCGAAAGAATGGATGGCAAGCGATTGCATTAGCAGCAGGAGCAGCGTTTGAACATATATGCACATTAGCAAGTGTGCTCGTGCTTTCATCCTAAAAAAAAAAGAAAAAAAAGAGATCGAAGAGAAATAAAGTAGGCGCCGAATGAGACAGATGTGTAAAGTGAAGTCAAGAATGGGCCGGCTGTTGCCAGCTTGCGGTCGGAAGAAAGATAAACGCTTCAAGGTTAGATGGATATGTGGCAGCGATAATCTTTTTAAGTAGTGTCGAGACGGAAGAGTAACAGTAATATATGCTTTAGTTGAAAAAATTGCAAAACATACATCCTCGCTATTTAAGCAGTTCACTGTTGTTGTTGTTTTTTAACTTTCAAAGTATTAAAACGTTGCTTATTGATATTTGCAGAATACGTTGGAATTCCTTTATTTTTACAAATGATAAAAGAATGAAAAAGGAAAGGAATTTTTAAAAATGGAAATGTCGAATAAACAAGACACTAAGACATTTGATTTAGATTTAATTATTAATGTTGTATTGTGTGAAATTTCAGTTTATTTTTCTTGTTTTTATTATTGCCTCAAGCAGGTTTTATTACATTCTTGTAAAGAATTTTTTTGAAGGGAAAATATGCAACAGAGCGCAGATGTCGAAGGATAGATAGCTAGTAATTGTATTAGCAGTAAGAGCAGCGTTTGAACGCGTATGCAAATTGGAAAGCGTGATTGGGCTTGCGTCTGAAATAAAAGAAAAAAAGGACACCTCTTGGTCGCGGAGAAACATAACCGGCGCAATGAGGCGGGCGTGTAAAATAATTGAGAGAATGAGCCGGCTATGGCCAGCGTGCGGTCGGAAAAAAGATAAAAAGGGACAGGTAAGATGTACATATGGCAGCGAGAGATTTTTTAAGTGGTGTCGAGACGGTAATGCTTTAGTTAAAAAATAATACCGACCTGGATTTATTTATTTTTGTCTGTTTCTTGTTTTTCTACGGTGTCGGACAAAAATGATTTGAGCGTAACGTCCACGTTACAACACGTCATCTGTCCGTGTCGTTAACCATATGACCACCGTCATTTCCCACTTGCAAAACTCATATTATAAAACTCACAATATAATTAGTTTTAAAGCAAAACGCCATGAAACCAAATAATCACGTTTCCATGAAAACATTTTAAATACATCTTAATAAGTCTTAGTATTTAACGCCGCATTTATAACGTTTCAGTCATCTGATATTCATGAAGTTATTCATCGTCATAACACAACAATCTTTCAATATCAAGATTTTTATTCTATATTTAAGCTCTATCTCTTTGTTGGATTTATTGAGCCTGGTTATAGATTATTATATAGATATTTATACAATATTTATATTCAGGTTTGGTTTACAATTTCCTATCTGTAAACTAAATATTACATTACTGTCCATTGTATATATAAATACATCTTAATAAGTCTAGTATTTGACGCCGCCTTTTATACGTTTCAGACCAATTTGAGTAATTTGATATCCATTAAGTTAATAACCGTCTTAATACAATATGTATTGTAAACCATCTCTAGAATATAAACGCCATTGATAGTTTAAACGAATCCTTTCTAAATTGTAGGAATGCTCTAGGTAACATTTACTGTAGTCTGCCTTGCGTAGAAAATTGCATAGTATTTAACAGGGACTTAGCATATACACATTTCCTTGTAAATACGGTCGATCTGTATTCTAATGTTCTTAGCTTTGGGTAATAATTCGCTTTTTAGATACAATAGGCTCCGATTCAAACTAATTTTATTGATTTCATAGCTTTTAATATGAATCTGCATTTAATCTGCTATCAATGTATCCCAGAAAACAAACAATATGAAATTTAAAATATTTGCTTCAAGAAGTCATTTAAGAATTTTGGGAAATTTTAGAGTGATTCAAAGAGATAGAAAAGCAAGAAACGGGAGATAAAGGATATGATAAAGATCTAACGGGAAAGACGGTAAATTCCAGAACAAGAAAGAATGCACAAAGGGTATGTTGAACATCCAATGGTAATCCGTAAGGAAACCCAAATATCAACGTCCAGGGTAAAATGGAGTTTACAAGAAAAAGCATCAGCGGGAGCACATTTTTTATAAATAACGTAGCAAGAAAATTGAGGGTGTTAAGATACAGATTTTAAATGAGGTTAGGAAAAAAGTGGTAAGATAAATAAAAATAAAAATGAGAGGTAAGGATAAAACAGAGGAAGAATATTAAAAAACTCGAAAGGAGGGGGAAGAAAGAGAGAGAGACATGATTAAGGTGGGGAGCGATAAAATAAGGACGGCAGATCGAGTCATCTTTCTAAATCTATTTTTAGAGCCAATAAATACAGGTCAGTAAGGGTCAATTGCACCCCGACATAAATATAATTCAGGTTGAATAATTTTAAATTTGGAAAGAGGTAAAAGGGGGGGGGGTAGGTATTCAACGGTGTAATGAGTTGCTATTTATTTACTTCCCCACTGAGTCAATTAGGCACAATGCCGTTTTTTAATGTGGAGAGAAGGGGAGGGGGTAGGAAATGGAAAGAGGGGACCAGCTCCCCCAAGGTGGATGGGAGTGCTGGATTGTGATAATTGGTATGATGGGGCGTCCCCTTCATTGACCAAAACTGCTTGCTATAAGAATAATGGTCTAACAATTCACCTTCGAAGTGAATTTGTGTACCATTAATGGCCTTTGCTGTTTTGCATATTCTCAGCATTGTGGGTTTATTCAATTTCTTCCACTGCTGATCAAACATTTCAGACCACTTAAAAATAGTTTAAAAGAAACCTTTTTAAAGAATAGATTTTAAACTCTTTCGACTTAAGTTTACTAATACTACAATCTAAAAGATTATGGAAACAAAAAGGGACATTCCAAAAATGTTACTTAAAAATTTGAATTTTTATTAAATTAGGCTTTTTACACATGATCAAAATTATAAGACCAAGAGTATAAATTCTTAGATTAATAGTAATTCTAATGTTTTTAGTTCAGTTAGAGATTAGCAATCACTGTGTAAAGGTGTTACCATCCCTAAACTAAGAAAACCAACCGAAGTTGAGCGCTCTCGAATTCAAGGATTCCATAAGCAAGTGATGGTAGCTAACGTAAATCGCAGTAAAACTGGTATTTGTAACTTTCTAAAGAACACTGAGAAATATGGAAAAGCAAAATCCTTTGGTAAGCCCCCCCCAAAAGAAATTCTCCTACATTAGGTAGGAGAATCAGACGGATGTTATGAATGGCACAGGACTTTCTTCTAGTCAAATTAAGGCGGTTACAGTTGCTGATGAGGTCCAATAACAATCAGATAACAATTACAACAAAAAGGCATGGTAAATAAAAAGCGTAAACAAATTCCTCAATTGCTTTCACGTCACAAAGTGGACTGCTTAAGATTTGGTCGCGAATACCAAACCTGGGACTTCAGAAGTGGAAGAGAGTCCTGTTTTCTGATGAGAAAAAATTCAATTTAGATGGTCCTGATGGCTTCCAGCGATATTGGCATGCCCCTTGAAATTTTTTCCACATGTCATAGTGGCAGAGGGTTCCTAATGGTATAGCGTGCCTTTTCTTACAGAGGGGGCGATGGAGCTCCAGGTGGTGCAGAGTCGTCAGACAGACACTGGTTATGTTAGCATGCTACAAAAAGCATCTTTGATGAGGGAGGGTTATCGTTTGTGTGGGGATGGATGGTTATTCCAGCAGGATAATGCTACAATCCGCACTGCAAGACGGACCTTGAGCTTTTTACAAAAAAATGGAGTCCATCTCTTGGAACATCATGCATGCCCACCGGACTTGAACCCAATTAAGAATGTTTGTGGATGGAGGACAAGAAGGGTTTATCGAAATGACAAACAATATTCAACAAAAAATGAATTTCTTGAAGCCATCTTCAGAAACTGGAGCAGGATCCTCGGCACCTTGATGGAAACCCTTATTTCTAACATGCCCTAAAGAATTTTTTAAGTCATCAAAAGCGGTGGAGGTAGAACTCATTATTAAGTTTGATTGTTGAATGTCTTCATACACTTTTCATACACTTTTTTACAATTTAATAGAATTTCTGTCTCTTGTCTTATAATTTTGATTATGTGTGAAAAGCCTAATTTAATAAAAGTGTAAATTTTTAAAATAAATCTTTGAAATGAAACTTTTTGTTTCCATAACCTTTTAGATTGTAGTATTGGTAACCTTAAGTCGGAATAGTTTAAAATCTTTCCTTGAAAATGTTTGTTTTTATAAAGATTTTTAAATGGTCTTAAATTTTTGATCAACAGTGCATTTCGCAACCTTTTCGTTATTTTCAGTCTCCGCTAAACACAATCTGGTTTTGTATTAACTTTTTTCTGCAATAGGTTATTTTGTGATCATTTTTTACACAGTAAACATTTTCTCGATAAATATGTACAGTCCTTAACGTTTCTTTAAATTCTTTCTTAGTTATTTTAGTTATTTTTTTAATTATTATTACATTTTCACCTCAAACAAGGCACATTGCCACTTTTATACAGGGGGCTACTATTAGGGACACAGGCTACAGGGGTACTAGGTGGGAAGTTGGGCAGCAAGATATCTGTTCACGTTACACTTGAAGTTCTTCATGTCAGTACAGTTGGGGAAGCAGGAACCTGGCAGGGAGTTTCGAAGTTTAGCGGTTCTGGGGAATAAAATACTGGAGTAGAAGGCTCTCTTACATCTAGGGATCTCTGCTGTGAAGGGGTGGGATTGTACTGCTTGTCGGGTTTGTCGCGGGTATTTGCGTAGAGGGGTACAAGTGCTTGCAGCTCGTCGGAACATACACCATTAAAGTACTTGTAGAACAGGCAGAGGGATGCTACATTGCGTCGATGGGACAGAGACTTAAGCTTGGATGATAGTTCAGGACCTATTAGGTTAGCGACTCTCTTTTGAACCTTGTCTAGGAGTGAGAGACTAGTAGCAGATGCACCGGCCCAAATATGACAACAATGCTCCATACATGGGCGAATGGTAGCCTAATAGAGCTACATGATACTTTCAGGCGTCAGTAGCTTTCTAGCACGGTAGAGTTATGTGTCGATATGTGTGTCCCTTTTCCTCAAGTTGTGCATGTTTTTTTTGTTTTTTTTTTTAAGTTTTCTTTTGTCTGTCTTCATTTTATCTGCGCGACTCCAGCTCCGATATCCATCGAATCTTTTTTTTTTTGTAATAATTTCTATTTACTGGCAGTCTTCTGTTAACTGTTTTAGGGTTAGATTCAGTTTATAATTTTGTTTGGAAACGCTTGCTAATGCCCGCATTTCGAGCAGAAGTATGTGCTTGTGCAGATGCTAAACATTTAAAATTGCTTGCACTCAGGTCTGCAAGTTTGAATTTGTCGCAAGGTTTATTTATCATGGTTGTGTACGTTGTGAAATCGTTTTCGTCATTCTTCTACAGATTCAGACATGACAAACGCTTATGAAATAAAGAGACTTTTAGACTAAATAGTTCTGTAAGATTTTTCACCCTCTCGCCGAAAGATAATTCCGACGTTTTAGTCGCATGCAAGCGATCTATAAGTCGCTCCATCGGTCATCGGTCAGTCGGTCTGTCAGTCGGTCGGTCTGTCGGTCGGTCTGTCGGTCGGTCGGTCCGTCTTTCCGTAACACTTTTGTGCTTGTCTTTTTTAGTTAAGATCAAAGGTATGTTGTTAATAGATGCTGTTCTTAGCTTTTTAAGCTTTTCTTGGACATTTTTCGGTAATTTTAGTTTATCTTTAAGAATTCCATGTCAATCCTACATTCACGCATTCATTCATTACACGAGAACACGCGACTAATGGCTATCGGCCTTGTTTGTAATAAAATGACATGTACAAACTTTTTTTTCTGGCCGTCTCTAGTTTCCGTAATAACAAAGACTCTGACCACTGTTTGCAGTCGATACGAAAAATATATTCTCATATATAGGCATCAAATGATTTATCTTCTTCAGTTTCGTAGCAGAAATTGTCTATCGGATTTCAATATTGAATCTTGTGAAAATGCATTATTATCGGTGGACGTATTATATTTTATCTGAATAATTAACTCTTTCACATACATTTGTTGTTGCTGTTATTGTTGTTGTCTTTCCTCTGGGCGTTTCTTGCGTTTAAATAATTGTTGCTGTGTGTTTAATACCTGTTGATGTTCAATTTGAAATTTTAATAAGTGTTCTAATGTACTTTGCAAGGCATCTATCCTTATATGATGGGTAAAATACAGAATGTACAGAAATGTATAAAAAGCATGTTCGGATAAACCGGGTTTTAGTAGTTTTAGAACTAGGGGAAAACGGAACAGTAATTCGTTTCCTTCAATACCATTACCAACGAACGTTGACTATGCAGTTTTAAATTCTTTTTAATAAGTATTTCTTCCAAAAAATGTCTTTTTCATAGACGAGAGAAATATACACATACACATATATACATATATGTCGACGGAAATATTCCATATCTTTTCAAAGCAAATGTCTTTTTCTTTAGTACAGAAAAAAAATGTTGACACCGAAGAAAAAGGCCGAAAATCGCATTTTCTGTTAATTTTAGGTAAGCCAAAAAAGAAAAATTGCTGACAATCTTCTTTAATGACGCAAGAAAAACACACGGATAATTCGTATTTATCTTTCTATAGTATTTATAGGTGCGCCAAAATGTCCACGCACTTATTTGGTTTTTGTGAGTTCCCTTCGTTCTCCTTTCATCAATGTTTTCTGAACACTTTTTGTGATTAATTCAGGTTTCCGTCGTGAGTTCTCTTGAATGCTGGGAGTATTTTAATTTTTAGTGGACTCTATGAGTTCGAAATCCAACGTCGCTACTGTTATATCTGTATTAAATGGTAAGGAAGAATAGCAGAACGCTAAAATAAAGTAAAAACATACATTATAAAACTTACAATAGGTTCGGGTTAGGGTTTTTTTGGTTCACCGGATATCGACAGACAGTTTACAGCTTTGTCTTCCGATATTTATTGAGATTTAAATTATCTATAAGTAGGCTACATAGGTTAGTTTCGTCATCATAATTATATACTTTAACTATAGTATATTGCATGCTTTTAACAGTATACTATATGCTTTAAACACAGGATATTATATAATTGTAACATAGTATATCATATATTTGTAAGATAGAATATTATGTTTTAAAATAGTACATTACATGTTTTAACATAGTATATTATGGTTTTAACATGTTATATATGTTTTAACATAGTATATACTGTTTTTAACATAGTATATACTGTTTTAATATGTTATATTATGTTTTTAACATAGTATATTATGTTTTCAACATAATATATATGTTTCAACATAGTATATTATGTTTTAACATGTTATATATGTTTTAACATAGCGCGTTATGTTTCTAACATAGTATATGTTTACACATAGTATATAATGTTTTTAACATAGTATAATATATGTTTCAACATACTATACTATATGTTTTAACATGTTGTATATGTTTTAACCTAGTATATTATGTTTTAACCTAGTATATTATGTTTAAACATATTATATTTCAACATGGTACATTATGTTTATTACATAGAATTTTACGTTTTTAACATAGTACATTATATGCTTAAACGTAGTATATATATATACATAGATATATATGTATGTTTTAAATATTATATTATGTTTTTGAACATAGAATGTTATGTTTTTAACATAGTATATTATATGTTTCACCATAATATATTATATGTTTAACATAGTATATTATATGTTTCACCATAATATATTATATGTTTAGCATAGTATATTATATGTTTCACCATAATATATTATATGTTTAACATAGTATATTATATGTTTCACCATAATATATTATATGTTTAGCATAGTATATTATATGTTTCACCATAATATATTATATGTTTAACATAGTATATTATATGTTTCACCATAATATATTATATGTTTAAAATAGTATATTATATGTTTCACCATAATATATTATGTGTTTTACATAATATATTATGTTTCACCATCATATATTATATGTTTAACATAGTATATTATATGTTTCACCCTAATATATTATATGTTTAACATAGTATATTATATGTTTCACCGTAATATATTATATGTTTAGCATAGTATATTATATGTTTCACCATAATATATTATATGTTTAACATAGTATATTATATGTTTCACCGTAATATATTATATGTTTAACACAGTATATTATATGTTTCACCATAATATATAATATGTTTAACATGGTATATTATGTTTTTAACATAGATTATTATGTTTCTAACGCTAATGGAATGCCATTGAAATTAGTTTTTCATCGGTTTACATAGAAGCTATAATTAAACAATTTATGTTAATATAAAAAATCACATGAATTCAAATAAAAAGGCGGAGGACAAGCCGATCATCTAGTAAACTAAATATATTACAAAACTGTGTAAGGAAAATGTCGTTAAATGCCTCCTTATATGGCTAATCTTTCTTCAAGCGAGTAAATAATATTTCTATAATTAAGTTAGTGCTCATTTTGTCTTGCCAGATCGCTTTCGTTTCATGGACGAAATTTAATTAAGAACGTTTCTAAAGACATCTGCTTGCATAAATCCGCATCTTTGTATAGTAGTTTGAAAGAATAGAAAATGTGTAATTCACAAAATTAATTAAAGCCACGGTGTACTGCAAAAAAAAAAAAAAATTAGATAAATAAAAAAAGAAAGAAAAGAAAACTCTCCGCGGAAAATTGAATAGTCACTTTATTATTTTTGTCTATATTTTGAATGTATTTAACGTAACTTTCAAATTAATTAATATTGATAATTTAATAAAATAACTGTAGGTTTTTAATAGAAAAGTACAGGTTAAATATTTTTTAATATTAGACCCAATAACAAGTAACCAATTACAAAACCAACAGTCTAAGAACTGCGGATGCATATTAATATTTAAGTTTTTTGTATAGTTGCTTGGTTGTTATGGTGACGCTTAGGTCAGTCTCCTCTCGGTCTTCTCATCTTTCTTGAACTTTTTTGATTATTTGGTGTGTTTTCAATTGATTCCAAGAATAAACTATGTTTTTGGGTTGCAATTAATTAACAATTTTGTGATTTCAGTTTTCTTGGTTCCATGTGGTGTTTCTTTATCTCACCCTTTATTGCGTAAAGTAACTTTTTCTTTTGTTGATTTTGTGTTTAAAATACCTTACTCCGTTTATATTATATTAAAAATATTATTATTACTAATTTATTATTATTATTACTTTATTATTGGTTTTTATTATTAGACTAGCCTGGGTTTCCGGCGTTGCCCGGGTGTTTGGAGGTGTGTGCTGAGCAAAACAAAACAAAAAAAAATGTTGTAGGCAGGCAGATTCGAACTCGTCCCGCGAAGGAGGAAAAGAACGTGAAACAAAAAACTGACGTCTTTTTTGTTGTGCACATTGCCAAACCGAAAGTGACGTAGGTTTAAATGAATGGGTTGACAATCGAAAAGCGGCGATGGCTTTCGAAAATATCGGCGAAAAAAGCGACGCGTTCCTGTAGACAATTGCCCAGTTGAGGGTGAAGGAATTAATGTTTCTGGCCAATTTGTCGATATTTGTCGCCCGAAGAGTCGAGTTTAAAATGATACCGATGTCGTGAAAATCCGTCACTTCTGTCGAAGTCTTGGACATATATACAAACATACATACATTTAAATAGACAGGTGGGATTTATATTATAGAAGACTTCAGAGATTACTTAGTGACAACAACAGGTGGTATTCCTCGGATTCTGGGTATCAACAAAGCTCTCTATTCCAAATAATAGTCATTTTTTTCAAAAACCTTTGCAAATGAATTCGCGTTATCATACCAGCCGTTTGTCATTGTCTTTTTCATTAGCAATAAATATTGATCTTCACTGGAATTTGGGTGGCATTAATGCTCGTTTATGTCCCAATCCTCTTAGCACCCATCAAGTGGAGATATAGTTAGTGCGTTCTGTTCTTGATCTTTCCATTCTCCTTAACTCTTTGACCCTTCTCAATTATTTAGTTTGCTGCCGGTTGATACCAACAATCCACTTAGGGGGGTATAATTTACTTTAATTTTGCAGTTTCATTTTTCTCGTCTCTATGTGGTGTTTCTCTATTAGTTTATTTTACTTCAATTTCTATGGAACCGGGTAACGTTTGTACAGGTTAGAACGATATAAGTTTCGCCCTAGAAAAGACGACATGATTCCATTTCAATTTGATGAAAACCGTTTTTCTTGTTTTTTTTTGTTGCAGACCATCTACAAGTTGGCCATTTTTTTTACGAATTCCAATAGCGATAGGAGCCTTTTATCATGTCTGAAAGTGACACAATATTCAATGAGCGACATCGGAGATGTGCCGTTGTACAGCCCATGCTCTCTATCGATCAAAATTATGGCAGCAAGACTAATGCCAGCAATTTAAAATGCAAGTCCGGACAGTTAAATGCTTGATGGCACAGCTCACTGAAGTTTATGGCCACGGTTATGGTCTTTGGCGTGGTTTCAAGTCAGGGCCACATCATACCACCTCACATTTTTTAAGTCGGCTTGAAAGTCAACACCAAAGTACCTGCATGTGGTGAAGAGTGTTGTTATCCCGTCATGCAATCAGCTGGCAGCTGACAGATACTGGTATTGTGGTATCAAGACTCAGCGCCGGTTCACAAGTTCAAAGAGGCCCGGGCTTCGCTCTAGAAGGAGGGCTACGACTTTGTACCCTTCTCTCACTGGCTCCGCATCTTCTCCCGTCCTGAATCGGCTGGACTATTTCGTTTGGTTATATGTCGAGAACATCACCAACATGACCGGTCACAACATCAAAGCCAGCCTGATCGCCGCCACCCGCCGAGTATTTGCCGAGCTCCTGCCGGCACTTGTGAAAAAGGTATACTCCCAATTACCGAGGGGTGATTGAGGCTGAGGCGGCTACATTGAATAGATGTCAGCTCTACTACATAATCAAGTTACCTAAATTGATTTCACTTCAAGTTCCCATATTATTCTCCTTCTCATTCTTTTTATCATCATCATTATAGTTGTTGTTTTGTTGCTGCTATAGTTGATTGAAGCTGTTTGGTTCTCTACGTCGTTTTTTTCTCTCCAATCTTTACATGTAAATGACTAAACGAATCTTGCTTTACCGACTGCTGGAAAACCGCTTCTGTAGTACCAGGCTTCAAGAATACTGGTGTAAGAACTGACTAACTTATCGCCCCATTAGCCTCCACCCGCTTTGTCAAAATATTTAAGTCCTTAGTAAATCAAGCCCTAGTCCAACACCTTACAGCTGCTAAACTCCTTACCGACTAACAATATGAATTTAGGCAAACCCGTTCAACAGCAGATATCTTAACTGTAGTCTGTGAACGTATATACCGTTCACTGGACAAAACAGGGGAAGGTAGAGCGGTAGCCCTCGATATATCTAAGGCTTTTGACAGGGTATAGCACGATGGTCTTCTAAAGAAAATTAGATCATATGTTATCGCTGGAAGAATACATAATGTAATTAAATCCTTCTTAAGAAAGAGAAAAATCCAAGTTGTCCTCGACGGTCGTACATCGAAACAATATGATATAAATGCGGGAGTGCCTCAGGGGTCTCTACTTAGACCGTTATTTTTCTTGATATTCATAAATGACCTCCCTCATAAAATTGTTTCGGAGATGGGTATATTTGCCGATGACACCACTCTCTATAACAGGCATGAGGGGAAAACAAATGAACACATATCTAAGGAAATGGCAGAAACACTAGAGGATGACCTCCAATCTCTAGTGGAATGGGGACAAAAATGGATGGTCACATTCAATGCTGCCAAGAATAAGCTTCTGTCGTTCAATAAATACAAGAAACTTTCTCTACCACTAATAGCAATGGCTAAGAACACATTAACTGAAAGTACTTCTTTAAAACTCCTCCGCCTAACGTTTACAGGGAGCATGTGTTATATAGGGGTTTCATTATTATTATTGTTCTTATTCTTGTTGTTTAGATTCTTGTTAAAAATGAGTCATAGAGAGTCTTATTGAGAGTTTGTCGTTGTAAGTTAGAGAGAGAGAGAGAGAGAGAGATGTTATAAGAGAGATTGTTCGTTTTATAAAGAGATTCATATTTATAAAAGTTTATACTTAGAAGTGTTGCTATGAGATGTAGAGTTCACATTGTAGATATGAGATGTGTATGTCAAGACTTTCACTTTACTTTTTGGTAGAATTACAACACAAAGACGACGTTTATAAAAAACACATGATGGGTTTCTTTCTTCTCCCGACCGGCCGTGGTTTTCATTATCAAGGATTCAAAGCTTCACATTCTAAGTTTCAAAAGTGACCGTCTCGCTTCTAGACGTTCGAATCCCAACTGGACTGTCGTCTGTCGTCCTCAGACTCTCTCTGACTCTCCCCCAGTTTCTCCTCCAGTTTCTCTCAAGTTTCTAACTATATCTAGAACTTTCTATTTTCCATTACGTCATACACATGTTAAAACATGTGTCTTCTTTCACGTGTTTTGGACATGCGTGTCCAAAACTTTTTCCTTTGTTTACAAAAGGAATTTTAACCTATATTCCCAGTAACCTATTTTTCCAATATGTTAAAACATGTTTATTAAATTATCTTGTATAGTTGCATTCCTCAATTGAATTTTTCATAAAAAATTGACAACGCACATTCTTTTCCTGAAACTATTTTATCTCTAAGCTAAACAATGGTTTGTTTTACATTCCATTTTCTAATTCTCTCTCGTAATCTATTTCTGAACCTAATTTACGAGGTTCGAATTTCGTCTATTCCATTTCATTTTCATTTTAATTAAATTTCTCTATTTTTATACTTACATGAAAAGGGGACAGCCCTTATCATGTAACACATGTACTGGAATAGATACATTGAGACCATTGCCAACGCTGCTGCAAAGCAGGTGGGGTCTCTCTACCGTGCTAGAAAATTAATTACGTCTGGAAGTATCCTGTACCTCTATAAGGCCCCATTCGCCCATGTATAGAGTACTGTTGTCACATTTGGGCTGGTGCATCTGCTGCTTGTCTCTCACTTCTGGACAGGGGTCAAAAATGAGTCGCCAACCTGATAGGTCCTGAACTGTCATCTAGGCTTCAGCCTCTGTCCCATCGACGAAATGTTGCATCCCTCTGCTTGTTCTACAAATCCTTTAATGGTGAATGCTCTGACGAACTACAAGAACTTGTACCCCATCGACGTGACTACCCCCGACAAACCCGACAAGCAACTAAGTCCCGCCCCTTTACAGTAGAGATCCCTAGGCGTAAAATAGCCTTTTTCTCCGATAGTTTCTTCTCCAGAACTACCAGTCTTTGTAACTCCCTTCCGGGATTCTGCTTTCCCAATTGTACTGATATGCAGAAGTTCAAGTGTAATGTGAACAAACATCTTGCTAATCATCTCTCTTCATAATGCCCCTACAAATTATGTCCCCGATAGTAGCCCCTACTTCAAAGTGGCACTGTGTCTTGTTTGGGGTGAAAATTGATTAAAAAAAGAAATTAAAAAAATAACACTAATAATCGTAGGGAGATTATAGACAAATTCGAAAAACATCGGAATGTAATCCAGAGAGAAACTGAGAAAATTAAACAAACGTCAATAATGAACATAGCTGAAACCAATCCACATGCAGAAACCACTCCACATCAACTGCGAACACTACGCAGCCACATTGCAGTGACAAAAGAAATGAAAAAAAAACAACAACAGAACATAATAACGCATAATAGTAAAAAAAACTGAAACTAAAAACTCACAAAAGAAAGAAAAAAAAATGATCGCGAGGATAACTTTATGAGAACCTTATGACTTAGTGAAGGATGGTTGGTTGGTTGGTTTTGTTTTACGGCATATCAACCCTTTTCGGGTTATTTAATGCCGGATCCAAAGATTCGGAAGAAAATAATTTTAATAGAATATATTTGTTGTTTTGACGTCGGTTTCTATTTAACCCATAGTTGGGACCCTAACAGGTACTACCACTCCGGGTCAGAGTGGACCTGCGAGCAATGGTGATTAAAGGGTGGCTCCACACTCCCCAAAGCCCACAAGCTGGGGCCTCACCACTGGATATAGTTTAAGGTCATGTTCAGGACCCCCATTGAGGGACTTTTACCCTCTGCAGGGGGGCAGTCAGCGTATTCTAATGCCCCACCGACAGGGCCGCTTAGTGAAGGAGTTTTGCCACATTAGCAGCAACCAGCAAAACCTCAGAGATAAGCGAATGTTGCGTGCCTGTCTTTGTATTTTACGTTATTTCTATGGCAAGTGCTCGTCTGAGCTCCAATCTCTGGCAATGATTATGGAAAAATTTGCAGAACACTAGAAATTTGGGGAGACTTGTTTTCACTCTGACACTAAGAAAAGTGAGTAATCGTTGATGATGGACAGTTTGGGAATTCCTTGATAGTAAATAATAATAATAAAACGAATAAATGAAAAATTCATTTCTGGTTAATTGCAAAATACCCTGGAAAATTCCCTTCTGATTACTTAGACATTTCTCTGGTAAAGTCACTTCTGGTCAGTTGAAAGGAAAACGTGTTTGTTTTTCAATTACTTTATTGTTTATATTTTTTTTTACATGGCAGTCCCTATTTATCAAGGCCCGGATAGAGCGAATCCGAGGACATTCTACAAAGAATATAACTGCGTTGTTTCGGTGCTGCTTCGTATGAAAGTCTTTATTTTAAATTCCAAAAGAGAAGGGGAACAAGTATGAAACTGAGGTTATTAGTACATTACCGAAAAATCACTGGATATCCATGTGAATGTGACCTATTTTTTATGTTAATTATACTTACGTTTTATTGAACTGTAAAATACACACGCACGCGCGCACACTAAAGCACGGCATTGGGATTTTGCATACATTGGAAAAAAGAGGGTCCATATAATAAACAAACACAAATATGACTATTCGTTTTCCCCTATGTTGTTTGCTCAATAGAGGCCTTGAAGGAGGTTATATGACCTTTACCATCTCATTCAATACATTGCATACTGCCTGGATCTTGGAGCGATTCCAGCTCTTGCAAAAAATGAAAGCACTGGTGCTGTTTGGGTTTCGGTTGATGTCCCTTACGAATTTTCCGAATATAACGATTTTAAAAGTTTCTCCTGGTGCCTTTATCGTTTCTGGATTTGGTGTTGAGGTTGTTCACGAACGAATCATAGGTTCTTGGACCCATTTCCCGCTTCGTGGCTAAATCCTTGATGGATAATATTTCTGTGAGTCCATCAGCAATCCTTTCCTTTTCGATTACTTTCAACCGTCCGTTTTTTTAGGGGGGGGGGTGCATTGTAAGAGATATGCAATAAAGCGAGAGACAATATAAATCAGTTGATAATAAATAAAATTCCATAACTTCGTGAATATCGCATGGATTTTAATAAAATTCTGGAAAATAATTAAGGTTAAAGCGGTACTTTGATGATACAATTTAAATTCTTTGAAACGTATAATTAGTGAAATATTACTATTTTACTAATCTAAAATAAAGCAATTTACATAGCTTGGATATAACTGTATAAAAATTAATAAACGTTTAAACTTCAAATAATAAATCGATAGTAGCTTTTTTTTTCGAATGTAAATTAAATTATGGGAAACTCATGAATTACAGGAATGTCATTCCTACGCAGCATTAAACATTAATAAACGGAAATAATTCTTGGATATGAAATTATTATATCTTATTAGAAATTAGAAACAATTACTAAGAGCATTATTTTATTTCAATTTACCGTTAATCAGTTAATACTCCTATGCTTTTAAAATATGGCTCAATTTTACTGCTGTCATTTTTTTTTTTTTGCTCGTGAGGTCATTCACTTATCAAGGCTTGGAAGCCACTCTGGAATAAGGGTTTAGTGTAAGGTAGATGTAAAGACAGCAAGGTTATAGTGAAACATCAGTAGAACCAGATTATCTAAGTGGACGGCTTAATAAGTATTTATTCACACTGAATTGTAAGCCGACCACGTTATAGTCAACGAGGAAGACGACCCACGGTATTGCGTTCCATAGACGGACAGTTCTTGGAAAAAACTCTGCTCATGGCATTTTCGTCTAGTTTTTATCACAGAGATAGAGAATATGGGAAGGTGTTGGTGATAGTGGCAGTTAGGCGTGTATTCGTTGCGTACGCTTTACGAGTAGGAACCATGGATTCGAGATTAGTCGAGCATCTACCATAAAATTAAAGATAGAGTAGAGACAGACTCGCAACATGTCTTCTGTGAAGAAGAGGAAATAATAAGGCGAAAAAGTAATCGTCCACCAAATTCTGATGAGTGTTTTAAAGAAGAAAAGAAAAAATTAACGGTACGAAAGAATGATTACAATCCGATTATCGGCATGGGAATATTAATCAGTATGGGAATCGGGAATCAGAAATATCGGAACGTTGGTAAGTATTGAAGTTGGGAATCTAACAAATCGGAACCATTTAAGGTATCGGAATCAGTATCGAAATCGGATAAATTTTTGTCTACGTTTCGATGCCAAAAGCGATTCTTTTAATTGTCTTTTCAAGTGGTTTTGTTTAATACAAAATCGTCAGCTCTGGATACTAATATTAAAATAATAAATATTTATTGATTTTAAACTATTATTAAAAGTAAAATACATAGATCATCCGCTACGCATGTGTGCTTACGCTTGAGTAATATTTGTACATTTTACATGTGTTTTTACGGTAATCGCGAAAGGTAACAACTCTTCTACTATTAAATATTTGGAGATTTATGTAAAATCAAAATCACTGCGTCTGATTTGAATCAATAGAGCTAGAATGGAATTCCAAAGTCTAGCGGTTCTGGGGAAGAAACTATTGGAGTAGAAGGATCTTTACATCTAGGGATCTCTTCAGTGTGGGGATGGGATTTAGCAGCCTGCCGGGCTGTCGAGGGTGTTCACGTCGTGGGGGCACAAGTGATTGCAGTTCGTCAGAGTATTCACCACTAAAATACTTGTAGAACAGGCAGAGGGAGGCAACATTTCGTCGATGGGAGAGAGGCTGAAGCTTAGATGCCAGTTCAGGGCCTATCAGGCTTGTGACTCTCTTTTGAACCTTGTCAAGGAGCAAGAGGCTAGTAGCAGATGCACCAGCCCAAATGTGACAGCAAGACTCCATAAATGGGCGAATGGTGGCCTTATAGAGGTACAGGATACTTTCAAGTGTTAGTAGTTGTCTAGCACGGTAGAGAGAGCCCACCTTTCTTGCAGCCGCCCTGGCAATGCCTTCAATGTAATTGTTCCAACTCATGTTCCCTGTGAACGTTAGGCCAAGGGGTTTGAAAGATGTACTCTCAGATAAAGACTCGTTGGCCATTGCTATAGGTGGTAGAGAGGATTTCTCTTAGTTGCTCGGCAATTTGTATAAAACTGAAAATTGTGGTGAGTAGAATTAATTTTTTTTTTTACTTAATAAGTATTTTTACTATTATCGGCCATATGTTTATAACCACCAATGCAGCAAATTTTAAGTATCTATTTCATATGCAATTAACGGGGAGTAATTCTGACTTTATGCATAAAAAAACGGTTGAATTATTACGGCTAATATGGTTTAATCGAAAACCAGTAGTGATTTTGTTATGCATTCTCTAGAGATTGCGGTAAATTTAAAGTAATTAACGTATTATCGTAGTCGTGAAGATAGGGAATGGAAAAGTGTGGAACACTAATTTTATTGTGAATATATGTGTTAACAAATCTATATATCTATAAAAGTGAACGTGTCTGTCTGTCTGTCTGTGTGTCTGTCTGTCTGTGTACATTTCCCTACGCAATAACTCTGTCAAATTTTTGTCTATAGACTCGAAATTTGAAATACCGGGTACTGAGATTTGGGAAAATCGATGTGACGGGTGTCAGCCAGAAATTTGGCTTTTAAGGGGTCAAAGTTCAACGATTTGACCTTTAAGAACTCTACCCAACTCCTCCGACAATTTTGGGTCTAGACACTTGAAATTTTAGATATAGGTTCCTTGAACCTGGATCTAACTTAATAAAGTGATTTGAGCCCGAAACTATAAATTTTAAGGGGTCATAATAGGAGTCAAAGTTTTAAAAAATTAACCATTTTTTTGTATTTTTGCTTTTTTTGCACAGCATATACCTCCAAACACCCGAGCAACGCCGGGCACCCTGCTAGTGTTCTATAATACAAGAAATGGAGTATATGACAAACTAAAGACATTTTAGACAGAAAGCTCAAAGACGTTTTTCAGCAATTTTCTTGCGAATTCTTTGCACCAGAGAATCAATCCTAAAAAGCCCAGACTAAAATGTAATTGATTACAGTTATTAGCAGAAGCTCAGAAATTTCGACGCGGCATTCATATAATTTATGATTTAAAATATGGTTGGAAGAACTTGAAACAATATACCACAGCGTACTCTTACAAACGCTAGCAAGCTGAAGACGCTACGAACACTCCGCATATACATAATATAGTATTATAGAACGTTGAACAAAACTAAAGCTAGTCTGCACTAACACTCATCAACTTTTATCCCGGAAAAGCCTTCGAGCCTTTATAAGCGAAAACTGTCTTGTAGCAAAAAGCATATACATAATATACGTATTATAGAACGTTGAAAAAAAAAACTAAAGCTAGTCTGCACTAATACTCTTCAACTTTTATCCTAGAAAGTCCTTTGAGCCTTCATAAGCGAAAACTGTTTTGTAGCAAAAAGCATATACATAATATACGTATCATAGAACGTTGAACAAAACTAAAGCTAGTCTGCACTAACACTCATACACTTTTATCCAGGAAAGGCCTTTGAGCCTTTACAAGCGAAAACGCTCTTGTAGCAAAAGAGCATATACATAATATACATATTATAGAACGTTGAAGACATACACACAAAACTTTTATAACTTGTCATTAAGCTAGTGTAGAGCGTTCAAAATGTCGACGAAAAGATAGCGCAATAAAACACATCGCTTATTCCTCCCCGTTCATCTCTACCTGTCCTATCTTTCTTTATATTTCCAGTTTTTATATTAACCGTTTATGCTGAAGTGGTTGACGATTTATTATTATTATCAATTGAGACATGATAAGTTTTTTTGTATGTCATACAATTTCTGTGAACACCTGTTTCGCTCGTTATAAACCCAATGGTGTTGTATGATTGCAACAGCAGATAATGGCGTGCGAGATAGAGTTAAAAGCTGCGATAGAACGACGAGAGAAGAGAACCAACTGAGAAGCAGGTGTTTTTTCTTTGGATGTTTCCGATGAATTCCATTATTAATCGGGAAAATTTAATGTTTCTACATATTTTTAATCTTTATCTAACGCCTTTCAACAAATAATACACAACTGCATGTTTGTTGCATTCAATGACTCTTCATTTTTATTTTCTCCGATTCGTACCCCCATATATATATATATATATATATATATATATATATATATATATATATATATATATATATATATATATATATAAATGCGTATCTAATAACGCAGACTTGTCTCAGTACAGGTGTAAGCCATATTTTGTCATAAATTTATATATTATTATCATGGAGTATAGGGTTTAAGTTTCCCTAAATTTAAAAGTTTACAAAATATTAAACATTATATGCACACATTACACATAATGATTATATATATATATATATATATAGAGAGAGAGAGAGGGAGAGGGAGGGAGAGAGATCGATCTATGTCATAGACACATTTATTCATTAACCCTATACTGCATCACGGGAGAGGCATTGTGACGATTGCTTTCATCTACAGAGAAAGTAGTTCTTTTTTTCCCTCTCTTTCTATAGTCCTCTTCTGTCACCAGTCTACGCCCAGAAAATATGTACCACGTCGTACTACGTTTTATAGTTACCCTTCTATACTGAATTATAAACTCATATACAAAGCATTTACTTTTCATTTCCCTTACACTAAATAATGTTTTTTTGTCCATTACACATTTCGAACCATTCTCATTGTTTTATGCAAATTAAACGAAAATATATTCACGATATTCGAGGTTTGCGATACCAGTGGGCGAACAACACATTTCGTTAACATATACACACGGACACATCAACATACACTAACAAAGCTAGATAGACTTATAGGGAGACATGCTGAGAAGCAGATAGATTTATACCTACATAGAGAGAAAGACAGGAATAGAGAAGAAGGCAGAGAGCGAGAGCGAGAGCGAGATAGAGCAAGAGAGACAGAGACAGAAAGAGGAATGTACAAAACGCTTGTGAGCAGATAAGTAAATGAATAATAAATAATTCAGTAATAATTTTATTTACCTGATTGTCATTTTTTTTTGGGGGGCGGGGGTGCATAGGTCATTTCTGTGTGTATATCAAAGAGAGAATGACGCCTACAGCACAACAGAAACGTCGACGAGAAAAGAGAGCAAGATTAACAAATTTGGAAAATCAGCCCAACTTGAAGTTGTTTAAACTAGAAATGATGCAAGTCGGTTAAATTCATAACAGTTAAAAAAAAAGGCAACGAAATGGTCGGGAGAGGAAAGCAATACAATGAGCAAATGAAACAAACGAGGAGACAACAAGAAGGCATACACGAAGTCAATTGCGAGAAGCAGTATGAATAGTAAATAAAAGAGATTCGGAAACAATAGAAAGACGTAAACGAGGCGAGTTGAGAGAAGCTCAAAGACGAGAGAATTAATCAGAAACCGAACAAATCTTTGGTCTATTCCAAGGGCGTGAGCGAGAGGCTACCAGGAGCGAGTATAACTTTTCGCCAGCAAATGATAGAAAAGGAGGCAGAGAGACAACGAATAACTACTTTGAGACAAAAAGACATAGAAAATGTCAATACAAAATGATTGCTTTACACAAAAGTAGTCCGAAATAAAAATAAATTAATATATATAATGCTCATCTCAAAAATGAATTCCAATTAAGGAATAATATATATACCAATCGGTACGGACCCGACTATGGAAGATCAGATAATAAATAAACGTGGATTTATAAGATCAAAGAATCCAACATTGATCGCCCTTCGGGGCCCGTGGCGCAGTTGATAGATACGTTGAATCTCTACAGTTCCAGATGAACATTGTCTGAAGATAGCGGTTTCAATCCCACCCAAAGCGTGCCAGAGGTTAATTGGCCAAAAATGTGGTTAGACGACAACATCTATGGATGGCAGTAATTGCTGAGAATGCAGTTAGGAGATTCGAAGTTCCTATCCGTCGCGGTTACCACCTGACGAAGGCCAGAGGAATTAGTTGGCCAAAACGTTGTGAATAAACAATCCAATAAAAGATGAAAAACAACTAATAAAGATGAGACTAGTAGTCCGAAATAAAAATAAATTAATACAAAAATGACTCTTTCACTACAGCTGACATAGGAAAAATAGCCAGCATTTTTCGACTGTAAAATTTAATGGAGATACTCTTGGTGGTTGTTGTTGCTGTTCTTTTGTCAATTTTGTGCTTGATTGCTTTCCACCAATACCACACTTGCTGTAAGATTTGATTCGGGCAAAGTCTCATGTCATAGAATTCCTGAATAATCTACGCAATTATAACTGTTTTTAATTATATCATTTGATCAAGAAACTGCGACGGTACATGGTTTGAATCCTACTTTTAGAATTCGAGGCCAGGTTTGCCACACAATTAGGGTCTTTTGCTACCTGAAGATGAAGCGGCAAAGTTTATTCAAGTCTACTTCTTGGATAGATTGGAAGTGGAAGTACATAGTCTGGAAAGTGGCAGTATCCACAGTAAAGACATTCTTCGAATGCGGACTTAATTTTTACATAAGAATGACAGCGTAATTTGTCAACTGAAAACAACAACTAAGAAAATTGAATAAGAAAAATTGGAAGAACTCAAATTTTCATAAGATAAGACCGAAATTCACAAAAAGATTACCCACGGCGATTCAAATCTTCAACAACTATTTAGATTGGAATGTTAATATAGACCGAACCAACAGCAAATCGAGATATTGTCTTGCGTTTAAAAAACATTATATTGAAAAGGATCTCCGAACTACATGCTCTCCACAATACTATTAATGTACCCCTATGATTCTCCATCTTACGTAATCTACATCGATGGGTCCACTGGGTGCAAAATTTCCCAACAGCAGTTTTATTCCTACCATTTGATGACTCGGCCTGGAAACTATTTTCTTCGGTACCGAAATCTGTTTCAACAATGGCAGGTAGATGTCTACTGCAAGATTGAAACAGAATGTTTACACTTCCTGAGGCGGGAGCAATAGACCTTGCGAGCTAGCAACTTGAGTGATTAAATTCTTGGAGGGGATAAACATCCAGAACAGATAAATCAACGAGTGATCCTTCCAGCAAGTTACACAGGAAGTCCTCGACACATGTTTGAGCGCTAATGTTTGGCTTATGTTTGGCGAATGGGCCGAATCGACCTCTCATTTACACGAGAAATCGAAAGTGGACGGAAATTACAGAAAATTTTCTTCAAAGACAAGAACCTCAGGGGTTTCTAGTTATTCTTTCCAGGTTCTTTTAGACAGAAGCTAACAAATCAAATAGATTTTATTAAAAAAAGAAGGCTTCGTTAGATTGAGGGCTTTCGTATACAGCATTGAATACCAAAAGAAAAGACAGCCGCATACACAACCCCTTACTTGGAAGGCCCAAGAGAATAAACTTAAACCAATATAAATATTTATCTACATATCTGCAAGAATTTCATGACAAAGGACTCTGACCTCCATCAAATGTGATGCCACATATGGTACACTGACCTTGTGGACCATTGAATCCAAGTTTCCCAGATATGATCAACAACAAACGACCCCAAAATACCCTAAACAATTTCTGCAGTTTACTGAGCAAGGCTAGAACTTTTATTCCAAGTATTGGCGAAGGAAACTAGAAATGGAGGTCAGATCTATACAATAAGGGTGAAAGAAAAATGGTCGGTATGTTCATCAAGAAATCACAAACCAGTAAATTGCTCCCTACAAGAGGGCCATTCTTCAGAAGTTTAACACTCATATTAGCGTAGAAATTTGAAGCTGGATCCAAATACACCCTTAAATACGTGAACAATAGATTTGACCAAGCACCAACAAGAATAATAAAAGATAAACTGTAGATTAGATCCAGCCGTTCCAGAATGCAATATATGTCGGCAGTTCAGAGGCACTCTGGAGGATATTGGAGCATCTCATTCATGAACATTCCCATCTAATTGTGCAACATTCTGTTCTCAGCTGATACTGCTATGGTGTGAGCCCAAGGTTCAACCCCTGCTACAATTTTGGCAACATTTTGCAACTCCACAATCACGCAGGTTCTGGATATGACCTAAAACTATATCCGATGGTGAGGCCCCACCTTGCGGGCCTTGGAAGTGTGGAGCCTCCCTTTAATTGCCATTGCTCCCAGGTCCACTCTGACCCGGAGTGGTAGTATCTGTTTGGGTCCCAACTATAGGTTAAATAGAATACGACTTAAAAAACAAATATATACTCCATTAAAAATCGTTCCTCAAAATAACTAGATTCGGCATTAAATAACCTGAAAAAGGTTGGTATGCCGTAAAACAAAAACCAACCAACCAACCAACCAACCACAATCACGATGACTTTGCAAGGGCATCAAATATATGGCAGTCCTCGAGTTTTACAGTTGAAACAAATCTATAAAGAAACGAAAGAGGAAACAGTCGGGGGCAAGTTAAAGGAGCTGAAGATGATAATGCATTGGAAGGAGCTACATGATTATTCCAAGAGAAGGAAACTGTTATCTCTTACACTTATTGCTCGTTTCAAATAGCGAGATAAGCGGAGAGCAAATATAGCACCTGGAAGCCCCATATGGTCACCCATTTAGTACTGGCCAGGTTCAACGCTGCCTCACTTCGTATGTAGCTTGATAATATCTAAAAGAAAACATGAGTACTTGATTATTTATATGGAGAAATCAGAACTGTTCTGATTCCGTATTGGGTAGACTGGAACTCTATACTCAGTATGCTAGATATCACATATTGAACTTCACTAATGACGTTAGAAGCACAAAAACAAAAAAATGCCATGGTGGTAGAATCAATATAGGTTGCATTCTTGATATTCCCTTTTTTATTATATCATAAATCTCAGAGACGCTGGAGTGGTCCATCGTTACGTGGTTGATAACAATTTTAATAGATTGGTTATGACATAATCACCCACCAAGGACTTTTTAGAGAGATTTGTGCAATAATCAAGCGTATCATAATATTATCCAATATTTGTAGAGAAGGTATCGATATAAGAACTTAAGCAGCAGCATGGATTAGGGTTAACGTGCAAAGAGCTAAGATATTCTTTATAGGAATATTTACTGTTATAAACCTTCTGCGCCCTTCCTTATTCTATGGACGCACACGGCTCCGAATTGTTACGTATAAATATACAACTAGAAAGTTATAGGTTCAGTCCCTGGCTAGGGATGAGTGCTAGTCTAGCTGCACTGGTGAGCTGTGACACAGCGAAGAAGTACTGTAAATTGGATAAAATGTGGATGGACATATTTAAAGGCCACCCTCCTTCATAATAGCACTGCCGTAAAATTATTTCACAACTGCTTAATTAGCGTTAATGCGAAGCCTTCAATTTGTTTGTTTGTAAATAAATAAGCAGGACAAGCACTTTAGAAGCAGTGGGCAAAATTCTATATAAATGGGCATTTGGTGAGGTCGTTTACGGGCGCCGATCTTATAGCCCAGATGTTAGAACTGCCGACTATTATTTCCAGGGTTGTAAGTTCAATCCTTGGCTAGGGTTGGGTGCAAGTCAAGTTTCACTGATGAGCTGTTAGTCTAATAAACAGTACTGTAAAACGAACATATGGAATATTATAAATATACATATACACACACACACACACACACACACATATATATATATATATGTATAATTGTGCATGCGTGTGTGTGTATGTATTGTATATATTTCTGTGCTATTTTTACCTATGCATCTAGAGAAGTATTTTCAAGGTTACACGAGATGTAATAAGCATTAAAACGATGTTGTCTTTAAATCATTATATTTTATTTTAATATTCCCTGTAGTCATCCGCCCTTTGTCAGAAGATGTAGCGAAAATATACAAAATTAATCAAAACCTTTGACTATTTATACTTATATATTGCCAAAGTCCATGGGCGTGTCATTGCAACATGAAGAGCCATTTCTAATGGAAGCAGACATTCAATGCCTATGGCGATGTTGGGGGGGGGGGTCAGATTTGGATGTTAAGTTACAAACTCATATAGGGAAATAGTCGGTCAAATGTCAGTTTCGTTTAGGAAAAATAGGTCTGGTTTAGTCTCATGTAATTGGGTTTCAACCTCTGGAATGTTGAAACATTGTCTTCGGGTGTCGGAGAAGGCTACACTGTAGTGGGGGTCTGCGTTGGAAGTTGGAGTTCTGGGTTTACTGATGCATTTCATCCATTTAATACTTTTGTTGACAATACTTCCTTGTCCGGATCGCCTGAATTAAAAAAAAAAAACTGTTATGGATAAGACCGTGCACAGACCACGGAACAGTCAGCATTGTCTTCTTTTGCTACAATCCTGGCTTTGGGAAGTGTCGTGAAACTTCATCGGCGTCTAACCACTGAGCTGAACGTCGCTGGTTATTGAAAGTAACTCACATTTCATCGCAAGTCACAACCCGGTAAAGAAACACACCGTTCTTGTTGCGTAATAGAAGGGAAGATGACACTTCATAATGGACCTGGGAACAATGGAAATTAAAGGGTGACTTCACACTCCCTAAAGCCAGCAAGCTGGAGCCTCACCATCGAATATAGTTTAAGGTTATATCCAGGCCCAGGGTTTCGACTAAGACGAATTTGTGAGACACTCATTTATAAGGTGTTTTGTCTTTCCTACCCTTCTCAAGTGGTTGGAAATCATCGCAAAAAATACGTCTAACTGAGAAGCAAGTTCTCGAACAGTTGTGCGTGAATTGGCTTCGACTAAGGCTTTTAATTGGTCGTTGTAAACATCCAATAACCGGCCACTACGCTCATTACTTTTAAGATTATTTTCACCAGCACAAAATTTCTTAAACACCAATTGGGCTGTACGTTCAGTAGATTTTCATTGACCAAACACTTCGTTGATATCGCGAGTTGTTTCAGCAGCTTTAAGTCCTTGTTTGCATTAAAATAATTAAATTGTCCAAATTTGTCTTTTTTTCTAGCTTGTATTTAATGGTCTAAAAAACGTATTTGCTTTAAAACGATTGTAATTTAAAAGTTTTGATATCGCTAAAAACGTTCTTCAAAATGACATATAAAGTAAAACTATTATAACGAAAAAGTATTTTAAAATACATCATTTGTAATCAAAATTAAAAAAAAATTCTTCTAAACCTAATATATATATATATATATATATATATATATATATATATATTTATAAGTGAATTTAGTTTACAAACAAATGGCTACACATAAGCATACATGTTTCAGCGAAAACCCAGTACGGGAATCGCTTCGTCAGGCCAAGGACATCTTTCAGGCCAAGGATATCTCTCTCATATATATATATATAT
>NC_136491.1:34146161-34241161 GCF_053919585.1 Euprymna scolopes
TGACGAACTGCAAGCACTTGTGTCCCCACAACGTGAACACCCTCGACAAACCCGACATGCTGCTAAATCCCACCCCTACACTGTAGAGATCCCTAGATGAAAAATATTTTTCTTCTCTAGTAGTTTCTTCCCCAGAACAGATAGACTTTGGAATTACATTCCAGGTCCCTGCTTCCCCAACTGTACTGACGTACAGAAGTTCAAGTGTAAGGTGAACCGCCATCTTGCTTTCCCAAATCCCTACATAGTACCCCAGTAGTTGTTGCCCCTGATAGTAGCCTCCTACATCAAAGGGGCAATGTGCCTTGTTTGGGGTGAAAATGTAATATATATATATATATATATATATATATATATATATATATATATATATATATATATATATATAATGTTATAAAAAAGAAAACGTGAGTCTGAATTTTCAACAAATTTTGAACTATATATGCTCTGTCCCTATTAAATAGACACATTGAGCTTAACCAAAAATTAACGGTGAAAGGTTTTAAAATAACAATCTAGACACGTTACACTAAAACGATATATCTTGAAAGTAACGACATTTTAAAAAACAAATTTACATATCAATATACATATATATGTATATATATTTTTTTATTGCCGTTTCTTTTTGTTAAGTTACATTATTGTTTCAGCTATTCGGCCTTTTTTTTGGCCGTATGTAGCTTCCTCAGACTTTTACAGGTTTTTTTGTAAAAGTCTGAGGAAGCTACAGACGGCCAAAAAACGGCCGAGTAGCTGAAACAATAATGTAACTTAACAAAAAGATATGCCAAAAAAAATTAAAACGTATATACATATATATATATATATATATATATATATATATATATATATATATATATAAGTAAATAAATAGATAGCTAGATAACTATATAGATTAAAAGGCAGATATAAGATACATTAATAAAATATACCATCAAGGAATTGATTCGAATCAAGAAGTCGGCAAAATGATGTCTTTAATTACAAGAGTAAACTTCATGTAAAATAATTGGTAACGTTTTTTTCTTTAAGTTTGTTTTTAATTACGTATATACATCCCAACTATTATTAATAAACTACTATTTACCTCGTTTTTTTTTTTTCATTTGCGTTGTGTAAACAACTGATAAGACGGAATTCAAATTATTGTGTAATTACCAGACAGGGGACGCGCATGCGCACCACGGAAATAACAGATAATGGTTCCTAGAAAGAGTAAATAGCAGAAGTTGCCCAGCGGATAGGTTGTATGAGATTGGCCAACAGTGATGTCATTTCTTTCTCACATTCCAGTCATTTATTAATGATCGTAGATTTTAATGTCTGCCTAGTTGTCAAAAACTAATGGCAAGAGATTGATACTAGTTGAAAGAAACTTTTTCTCCAACCTCATATGTTATTCTCTCTCTTTCTCACTCTCTGTATATATCTATATCTATATCTATATATATCTATCTATCTATATCTATATCTATACCTATATATATATATATATATATATATATATATATATATATATATATATATATATATATATGTATATATATATATGATTGTTGAGCTGGATTAAATCCGACGATATGAAATAAAATGGAGGTGGAAGGACCTGGATACTCAACGTTTCGCCCGATTTATGCGGGCTTCTTCAAGAGGGATGGTCATTGACGAGACAGTCGGAGGATTGGGGCTATATATAATAAATATAATATAAAATGTATATATATGTATATATGATATCTAATTTACATAAGGAAAATACGTTGCTCTCCCCCATCATCATATATATCCCCAATCCTCCGACTCTCTCGTCAATGACCATCCCTCTTGAAGAAGCCCGCATAAATCGGGCGAAACGTTGAGTATCAAGGTCCTTCAACCTCCATTTTATTTCATATATATATATATATATATATATATATATATATATATATATATATATATAATGTGTGTGTGGGTGTGTGTGTATGTGTATGTATATATATACATATATATATATATATAGCCAGTAGAGTTTAGTTTCCTAGAAGTACATCCAATGAAACAACATGTGTCTACCAAAATAGTGCTCAATGAGTGAACAGAGCAGGTATATTAATTTTATTTATACAAACATTAATGGCTACATATGTGCATACATGTTACTGTAATCACCCACGTTTGGGGATTATGTCTTCAGGCCAAGAATTACCGTCGAAAGTGATATTTCCACCAAATACATTTTCCTATTTCGTTTATCAAGTTAGCATGCAACCTGGGTGGGAGTCATAAAAAAAGGTAAAAGGATGAGTGAGGTCTTTGAAGATAATAAACATCTTTTTCATTTCCCTTTTCCCTTCCGAGCTAACTTTTGGTTTTTATGGCATAAGGTAATGTAGAATTTAGTTTTCTTGTCTTGGAGTCTGTAAGTTAAGAACCTTAGCGATGGTCAACTAAGTACTGACCGGTGCCTTTTAATCTACATCCACCCACACACACATGCAACATACATACAACACACACATACACAGCCACCGCCACACACACACACACTCACACACACACATTAATACGTATATCCAAAAGTAAATCCATGCTGTACGCTTTTTTTTATTCACATCACACATACTGAAACTAGACAATAACTCTGAAACTACGCAGGAATAGAGTTAAAATTACATTAAGGTAAATAAAACAAAACAAAAATAAATAAAATTAAATAAAAATAAATAAAAATAAAATTAAATTAAAACAAATAAACAAACAAAATATGAATAAATATAAAACACGAAAGTTATCTAAACCCCACATCTACCTATATACATATATCAATATACTTATAAATGCCTACACTTTGCCACAGCAGCGCATATATACACACACATTACAGACATAAAGAGACGAATAATAGCATTTTTCTTTACTTCTGTTGCGTGGTAACCCCTTCGTACATGCAATAGTATGCTACACACTCCAGACGGATGTATATATATATATATATATAAACACACACATACACACATACATACATATATATACATATATATATATACATATATACATACACACATATACATACACATATAACATATATATAAACAACATTCAGACATTCCTACATTCTTGTAGTCTATATTGTTGCAACAATGCTCCTGCATAGTTGAGCACTTTACTTCGTGTCTTCATAAAACACAAACATGGAAAGGATTAACTTCGATACGTCACTAAAGAACATCCCCACACCAAATACCAAGGATTATTTACTAAAATTAATAATGAAAATGGATGATATACTCAAAAGGATGAAATGGAAAGCTACCTTTTTTCTTCTGGATAAAGATGATAACGCCAAAAAAATAGAGATATGGATTTAAAAGCATGAGATCACCACCAGTAATCCCACAATTAGTGTTATTTGAGAAGGATCTCTATTCACTAATTAGAAATTTAGAATTCCACAAAACTAAAAATCAATTCTCAAAAAAAAAAACTCGACAATATTGTAAAGGAGATCAACAAGTCACAACATATCCTTGTTAAGGCGGATAAAACCAGAAACTTTTACAAATTAGACAAGAAGAAATATAATGACCTAGTCCAGAAGAATTTGAAAAAAAGACTATCACAAGGTAAAAAATAGCAACGTAATTGATTTGATAAATAAGGACAGTAAAAAAATCACGAATGAATTACAAATCAGTGATAGAGTAAATAAACTTAGAGGAAACGAAGCGTATATCCTTTGAAAGGATCATAAACCTTGCTTCAACACAAAACCAACAACAAGATTGATTAACCCAACCAGACCCGGAATTGGAAAGATTAGTAAAAGAATATTAGAGAAAATCAATCTAGAATTAAAACGGCAATTCAACCTTAACCGATGGATAAATACGGCGGATCCGGTAAAATGGTTTCTTGACATTGCCAACAAGAAAAAATGTGCCTTCGTGCAATTTGACATTATGGATTACTACCCGTCAATCACAAAGGATTTCTTTGGAAAGGCAATTGAATTTGCTAAGACGTATACCAATATCTCCGATGAGGATTTGGATATCATTATGAAATGCCGCACAACTGTCCTTGTCTATAACGGAGAACAATGGGCAAAAAATGGGCAAAACGACTTTTTCGGGGTATCAATGGGATCGCTGGACTCTGCAGATGCAACAGATCTCGTTGGACTTTATATCATTTATAATTTAACCAAATATAATATTATTGATAGAAGGGACATGGGTCTATATCGTGATGATGGGCTCATAATTGTGAAGAATGCTACAAGTGTTAAATGTGATCAGATAAGAAGAGCAATCCATAGAGACATGAAAGATTTTGGCCTAAAAGTAGAAGTTAATGCTAACTTAAAACAGGTTAATTTCCTTGACGTTACTTTAGATTTGGATTCGAATACTTATAAACCATATATGAAGGATAATGCTAATTCTATTTATATACACCCGCAGTCTAACAATCCACCATCCGTTATTAAACATATACCATTATCTATTGAAAGTAGAATAAGTAACAATTCATCTAATAAAGTAACTTTCAATGATTGCAAAGCTATTTATAATACAGCACTTAAAAATAGTGGGTATAAGGACATAGAGATAAAATATAAAGTAACTAACACTAGCACAAATGGATCTAGAAATCGTGGTAGGAAAATTATTTGGTTCACCCCCCCCCCTTTAATATTATGTTGAAAACAAAACTTAGTACAAAATTTTTACAACTTATTAACAAGCATTTCCCACCAAATAATATATTACATAAAATATTTAATAAAAATACATTAAAATTAAGTTATAGCTGTAGTGATAACTTAGAAAGGATTATAAAAAAGCATAATGGAAGAATTTTAAAGACGACTAATAGAGAAGATGAAAATAATAGTGCAAACACTGCGGTGAATAAATGTAACTGTAAAAAGCATGAGGAATGCCCAAAAAAAAAATGAATGTTTGACCTAATCAATGGTATACCAAACTAGGATATTCCCTGGTGGAGAACCCAAGGGACGAAAGATTCTACATAGGGAGTACCCAAATGACTTTCAAAAATAGATTCTATGGACATACACGCTTGATGAGTAATCAAACATATGAAAAGGACACTTCCTTATCGTTATATTACTGGAAAGTAGTTAGAGAAAATAAAACACCTAGTATAGAATGGAAGATTATTAGGAGGGCCAATACTTGCCACTCATTGAACTCACCATGTCCATTATGCTTATCAGAAAAAACTTGAGATAACTAGGTTTAAAGACAGAGAAAAATGATTAAATATTAAAAAAGAAACTGCTATATCCTGCAAACATTTCAGAATACACGCACTTAAAGAACTCTAAATTAGTAGACTAGAACAACTATAAGTACAACTAACCCCCATCAAATAACCCCCCACAAAGAGGATAAGTGAGGTCGCAACTATGATCATACCGGTATGGGTTACGTAAGTCGCTTAATATTCAACTGCATCGGGCAGTTATGGTATTACTAACCGAAACAAGTACCTGTATGAAGGTATATTTGTAACCAAACGAGTAATAGATTGTTTTTGAGCGAACCTCGTAATAATGTATGCATATGGATATTTTTGGGTGTGTGCATGTATGGATATAAGATCTTTATACACCCGGGTAGGAAAAGTAATTTATAAAAAAAAAAATGAAGAAATATATAAATGAAAGAAAGTAAGGAATGAAGGGTGAATAAAAGAAAAGGGGATAAGGAAATTAGGGTGAATAAACAAAGATGAAGGTAAGTACTACAATATATAAGCTTGTATACTCGGTTTGTATAGCCTAAATACTCTGATTTCTATCATGTGTCATTATATATTATTATTGTATCGTGATACATCTTATGTATATCTGCCTTACCATCGAAAGAGTGTTTGCTTAATATGAGGATAGGCCTATGAACTTCATGCTGAATTCAATATAAACTTTTACGTAGTGTAAATTTTTGCGAAAAAACCTATAACTTAGGAATATGTAACAAGCGGGTGGGGCTATAAAATATAACTATGCGTATGGAGTTTGATAGAAAAAGGGAATTTATATGGTAAATGTATTCATGCCTGTTTTTACTTTAGATGTATCATTTGGTGGCAAGGTACAGGTATATATGTATATGTCTATATTTGTGTGAGTATGTATGTATAAGTGTATTTTATGTATGCATGTATGTTTGTATATTTATATATATGTGTATCTATATATATGTGTGTATGTTTGTATATGGATGTATTTCTATGTGTATTGTATGTAGATGTATGCATATGCATATATATTTCTGAACTATTAAAATAAGCTGCCTCGTATATGATTGTTGTAACAATATAGACTACAAGAATGTAGGAATGTCCGAATGTTGTTTATATATATGTTATATGTGTATGTATATGTGTGTATGTATATATGTATATACATATGTATATATATGTATGTATGTGTGTATGTGTGTGTTTATATATATATATATATATATATACACCCGTCTGGAGTGTGGTAGTATACTATTGCATGTACGAAGGGGTTACCACGCTACAGAAGTAAAGAAAAATACTATTATTCGTCTCTTTATGTCTGTAATGTGTGTGTGCATATATGCGCGGTTGTGGCAAAGTGTAGGTATTTATAAGTATATTGATATATGTATATAGGTAGATGTGGGGTTTAGATAACTTTCGTGTTTTATATTTATTCATATTTTGTTTGTTTATTTTTTTAATTTTGTTTTAATTTTATTTTTATTTATTTTTATTTAATTTTATTTATTTTTGTTTTGTTTTATTTACCTTAATGTAATTTTAACTCTATTCCTGCGTAGTTTCAGAGTTATTGTCTAGTTTCAGTATGTGTGATGTGAATAAAAAAAAGCGTACAGCATGGATTCGCTTTTGGATATACGTATTAATGTGTGTGTGTGTGTGTGGCGGTGTCTGTGTATGTGTGTGTTGTATGTGTGTTGCATGTGTGTGTGGGTGGATGTAGATTAAAAGGCACCGGTCAGTACTTAGTTGACCATCGCTAAGGTTCTTAACTTACAGACTCCAAGACAAGAAAACTAAATTCTCACGTACCTTATTCCATAAAAACCAAAAGTTGGGTTGGAAGGGGAAAGGGAAATGAAAAAGACGTTTATTATCTTCAAAGACCTCACTCATCCTTTTACCGTTTTTTATGACTCCCACCCATGTTGCATGCTAACTTGATAAACGAAATAGGAAAATGTATTTGGTGGAAATATCACTTTCGACGGTAATTCTTGGCCTGAAGACGTAATCCCCAAACGTGGGTGATTACAGAAACATGTATGCACATATTTAGCCATTAATGTTTGTATAAATAAAATTAATATATATATATATATATATATATATATATATATATGAACAAATGATTAATAAAACAGGTTAAAAGACATCTTGAAAAAGAGTTAAAAACCTATTTAATTTTATAAAGGAAGCACAAGATAAGTTGATAGTCCTTAATCCACAGAGTTTCGAAGAAATACTCTCCTTCTCATCAGAAGGCAGGAATTAGCAAAATGCGGGATCAGATTTTGCATGTAAAAGTATTTAATGAAACTACAAGTAAGTCACAGATCTTGCTTGGTTAAAAAAAAAGGGTGAGGTAAGGAGAATAGGAGGTAAAAGAAAAATGCTAAAAAGATTTCACATGAATGGATAGTCCAGTGAAGGGTAAAAAATCCAAGAATGGTAAAATCCAAACACGGCCGAATTAAAAAATTCCAATCGAACAGGTAAGTTCCAAATGGTCCAAAATGATCCAAAAGGCAGAATTCCTTGGAAAAAATCACAAATGGAATGAGTTCCAAATCATTAAAAAAAAAGTTCAAATGTGCACAGAAAAAACACTGGAGAGAACATTTAAAACACGTATGCCAAGGTTAAAAAAAAAACAAAAAAAAAAACGGAAAAACGGTGAAAGTTTAAATTTGAAAAGCAAGGTAAAACTGACCCAGACAAAAAGCGCGAAAGTTAGCGTTAATAATTAGGTCAACTTAAATATGCACGTGAAAGTCCCAGAATGAAATTAAGAGACGCGAGTCAGAGAAACAAATACATGGCTAAGTTTATGTAATGGAGCGTCTATTATATTAAGAAGAGTAAAAAAAGTGAATAAGTAATATATATATATATATATATATATATATATATATATATATATATTGGAATTCAATATGGCGTAAAGGAAACATATTAAAGGTATTTGCAGCTTCTTTTCCAATTTTCGAATTTTAATCATGTGAAATCACATTTCATTTTTTTTTTGACGTATTGATTGTTGCTATTTCTTCTGATGAGTTAAAGACATACGAGATTCACTGGTTGATATAATAATTAAGTGACTGATGTTGCGCTATGAAACAGATACTTTCAAGAATTGTAAATGTCAACTTAATTAAATGAATAAATAATAAGCTGGTCAACATCCTGAATTTTGGAATATAGTTTTTTGCCATTTATTCACTATATATACACTTGTATATTTTGGCAGCAAGTCATTATTTAAGCCCGTCTAATTGAACACGAAAGAGTTATTTTTTCCGACATTTTTGGATATCTTTTCCATTCGCCGAGCGGTCTATTTTAATATAAGCTGGCATTTGTATAAAATGGCACCCAAATGCTGTTGTTCAGCCATATTATTCTCAAGCGCTTTCTATCGGTGCGTCCGATTATCATCAAGAACGATTGTTGTTCTTAATAACTAATAATAAACTAAATGAATAAACTATAAAATAAAAAAAAATCCAAATTAAAAATAAAAATGATTCGCCCTTAACCATCCTGCACACACTTTATAACTAATTAAAAAAAAAACTATAAATACACCTAGCCTCAAAGGAAAAGAAAAAGAAAACGATAACAACAGCAATCGCTCCTGGTGTTGATCAGATGCACCGATATAAACCGCTTGAGAAGAATATGGTTGAAAAACAACTTTGGGCGCCATTATATACAACATGCCAGCTGATATAAAAAAGCCCGCTCGGCGAATGGAAAAGATATCCAAAAAATCGGAGAAAAGAATAACTCTGTCGTGTTAAATCAGACGTGCTTGAATAACGGTTTAAAGACCAAACAAGCGCAGATTTTTTTTATTTTTTTAATAAACAAACGTTGTTTTATTCAAACCAAATTTGGTATTTCCATTCGTAATAGAACATTTCACTAGGAATATAAGATTGTTTTCTTCTTTTTACGTAGCATGTTGTTGGTGGTAATGCCTGGTACGTCTCTCGCGGATGTTTTGTTGAGGGTAATGTACGATTTAATAGAACTCTGTTAAATAATAAAAGTCTACTGTGTTAAAAGCCCCGTTGATATGAAATTAAAAAAAAATTACTGTTTAAAGACCAGAGAATACATAATTTTTTAATTAATCAAATTTGATATTAGGATCTATGTACTATGCTCTTGGTTGCAATGCACGTTGCTCTCAGATGTTTCGTTGGGGGTAATGTCCGATTTGGTAAAAAGGCAGTGATCTGGCGGGTATTGTTATTATATATAATAACAGAAGCGCAATTTTACCCTCTAGACCAAAATACCATAGGTTTACAACAACAGATGGCATATACAAATTTATTATGTTAACACTATTAGCCATTACCTTTTTTTAAGTATAGAACGTCATTGTAGACACATTAGTTCGTAATATTAAAACTTTACATTTATTCCTAGGACCGACATCATGATCATCGTCATAACCTACAGAGGAAGTAGTTCCAATTTTATCTCTTATTGCATAACTCCTCTTACGACATATTCTTCGCCGTGTGAATTAATACTTTTTTCCACTTTTCTGTGTCTACGCAGTTATTAACAGGCTAATGAATTCATACATATCGCATAATCTTACAACTTTTCGTCTACACAAATAATACTATCTCCCTTCCCGAAATCCAGCTAAACTGATTGGCTGAGAGGTAAACGTTTTCAAATTCCGCTATTCGCTTTTTCCACCACTAAACGAATGGTTCGCCCCTTTAAAACACGCCGCTATTTATTTTTAGATGTCCATTCGTTTCTTTAAAACCTTTTGTTCTACATTTACTACTTATTAATTAGCTGCAATAATTTTGCTTTTCTAGACATTTTCGTTATTAAATTAACCTATTCATGAAACTACTTCGAAATCTCGTCTCAGTTATTTCTATATTTCTTTTTAGTCATGTCTTCATTTATTTAACTAAAAAGTAAAACACAACAATTGATTTTCAGAATTTTTCTTCTTTTCGTAATTATATATTTCGTTTACTCCATAAGGGAGAGAGAGAGAGAGAGAGAGAGAGACAGACAGACAGATAGAGAGACCGATAGAGATTGGGAGGGAGGGACAGTCAAAGATAAAGAAATACAGAAGGTTGGGGGAGAGAGATAGAGAGATAGAGAGATAGGCCGTGTTACATTTTTATTTAGGCCACTAATTCATCCCCGCGTTAAAAGGGTTAATTCGAAGTCAATTAAAATGACAATTACCGTGGCAAATTCGCTAAAAGTGTTTACTTTTTGCTCGACTATTTTTCCTCTTAGTGTTCCGCGTGTTCCGTTCACACATTCGAACTGCCAGTAATTTTCTTTCGTTTTTTTTCTTCTTTTTTTGCTTCACTCAGTACTAAATGCTATTTGCACTTTTCCATAGGGGGCGCTTAATTTTTAAAGTTTTTTTCCCCTGTGGGATCGCAAGACAAATAACTAATATTAAATGTTTTGCTTCCATTAATAAACCAACGTAGGTCACAAACCATAATACGATTGTAGTTTGCTTTTATGTATATTTTAAAGAAAGCTAAGTGTGATGTAGATTCTTTTAATGAATTGCAAACACAAATAAGTCAAACCTAATCAAATTTGCTGTGAAATATACTTCTGTCAAAAATACATAAAATGAGCAAACCCTGCCACACACGATTGAAGTTGGTTATTCCAAAAGCCGTTCTTAACATAGGGAGGTTGGTGGTGTCCATTTTGAAAGCCGTTCTAAATGTGAGGAGGTTGCTGGTTTAGCTACAACAACAACAACAAAAACAACAACAACCACAGAAATCATTTCATTTTGTATGCGGAGGGAGGCATACTAACACCGAGCAACGCCAGTTAACGGGTCCTATTAAATAATAAAAGTGTACTATGTAAAAAGCATTGCTTTTAATATAGTAGGGTTTTATCATTTAACAGATAAGGGGCCTTGTAATAAATCGGACATTACTCTGGGCAAAACAGTTGAGTGAAACGTGCCAAGCATGTCCACCAACAACATGGTACGTCAAAGAAAAAAAAAGAAGAAAAAGACAACTTATATTCTTGGATCGAATATCAAATAAGGTATATATGAGCTAATATGTTTGTTTATTAAAAAAATCTGCACTAGCTTGGTCTTTAAACCGTTAAATATTCATAGCAACAGTCGTTTTAACACATTAGACTTTATCACTTATATATATATATATATATATTACTACTTCATTTAATCACATAAATTATATACGAAAGTATAAATTTATGCGTAAACTTTAAGTATTTACTTCGACAGTGCTCAATACGTAGGTAGAGCTAGGTAGTAAGTTATACAATATATATGGCGATTAAGCTAATCGCTATATATATATAAATATATATATGTGTGTGTGTATGTGTGTGTGTGCATGCGTGCGTATATACGTGTGTGTATATATATATATAAGAATTTTGGGAGGAGTACAAAATTTAATTGTAGCTAAATATAGACTACAGCTTAATCGAGGAAAATTGCGATAAAAAACTGTCATGAATATGGCGGCGGGTGGGGGATATATAAATAAATAAAAATGAGCGGGGAAAAATTACATAGAAATATAATTACGTCCTAACAGATTTTCCTTTTGCTTGCAAAGAGAAGGTCTCAAGGACTTAATAAAAATGGTTTCTAGAATTTTTAGATGAAACGGTGAGTGCGACTTAGTCCAGACCGTAAATATGTCGACACTGAAATTCGATATATATATATATATATATATATATATATATATATATATATATATATATATATATATATATATATATATATATATATATATATATGCGTGCGTGTGTGTGTGGGTGGGTGTATATATTTAAGGTAGGAAGATATATAAAAATTAAGAATAATTGAATTTTAACAAGTGTCGTTGATAGTGCTCAAGCAAAGAGAGCAAATTATATTTTTTTATTCTTTATGTAAATGCAGTTATATCTTGCTACGATGTGCAGACCGTTTGAATCATATTTTATTTCATAAGACAAGAAAAATTAAGATACAAAAATTATAAAAACATTTTGCTTCTTGCCAGTCATGTCAATATTTTCTCACCTCAACATTTGAAAATGTCTGCAATGTTTTTAATTTTTATATTTTAATTTCTCTTGCCCGATGAAATCAAATATGATTGAAACGCCCATAGCGAGATATTACTGTATTCACATAGCCATTTAAATCTAAGCATCTTCTATATATCACTGCCGAGCAGTGTAGTTAGAGAGCACAAATAACTCGATCGTAAACGTAATCTACATCTTGAAAATACGCACGCACGTCGCCACAAAAATCGCCACAAACACACACACACACACACACACACACACACACACACACATATATATATATATATTTCGAGGGAAATATACTTTATTTACTTATGATATATACCAAGAGGCTTAATCTGTATATATATATATATATATATATATATATATATAGTAATTAGTAATTTATAAAATATATATGGCGATTAAGCTCCACTGAATATTCCGCGTTTACTCTGAAAAAAGTCCTAGAGTGGATGAAACGCGGAATATGCAGTGTATCTTAATCGCCATATATTTTTTTATAAATTACTAACTAGCTCTACCTACGTATTGAGCAAATTTGAAGTGAATGGTTAAAGTTTACGCATAAATCCATACTTTCGTATATTAATTTTATGTGAGTAAATTAAGTAATTATATGTGTGTCTGTATGTGTGTGTGTGTGTGTGTCGGTTAAGCAATGTGCGTGTCGATATGTGTCATTTGGGTCCCAAACTTTGCAATTTCCATATGGGTAACTTAGAAAATAAGTTCTGAAACTCATACAAAACACCAATCTATCTACGCTATGTTGACGATATCTTGATACTTAAATGAACTTAAAAGGAAAAGTTAATAAATTCCAACAATAATGAATTATCTACCCCCCCCCGCCCTATAAATAAAACGAACAATAAAAAAAAACTTTCTAACCTGAATTTTTCAAGTGAGTGCGCCTTTTGGTACAAAACAATTACATTCCACAACTTACTAACCCGGACTAATTTTATCTCCTCATCCCCAACAATCTTGGAACGTTAAATCAACAATATTAAACAAACACTAATGAATAATGGACATTTCAACCGTATTGACAAACTAATTAGGAAATTTAAAAACATTTATTTATAATAATAAAGAATCTAAGACTACACTTACTACATTTATAAAACCATTTTATCAAAACGAATTGCATTATGGTTATTAAGTAGATGAAAAGGTATTAAAATATTATTAATAAAACTGTGCAACTCATATACCATAGCAAAACATAAAATTAATAATTTACTACAATAAATTTAAAATCTTCGACTTGATTATAACTAATAACCCATCCCCCATCGACTGAGTTACTTAATTAGACTAACTTAGTCTCTTTTTAGGAGACTGTGTTTCCGACAGTAAAAGTATAAACATATACATAGATTTGACTACCACGGCATTTTCAAGGAGATAAACCCTACACCGCTTGAAAAAACAGTTCTATATTTGACCACTTGATTGATCAACAGCCCTTTCTCTTGTACCAATTTAGGAAGATTTTAGTTGATAACACATATTTACTTTAACAGACCAACAATAAACGAAAACTTGAAATACTAGAAGCATTGCTAATAAAAACTTTAAAATATATATATATATCTATTTGGTCTGGTTCCTTGCCCGGACCAATGTGACTTTCTCTAACTAAATTTCCTAATCCTCAATGTAATGAGATTGGCAATAACCGAAATGGGGGGGGGATAAAGAACTTACCTCAGATACATTTGTTGTTGTGTTGCGGGCCGAGAGTTCCAAGATGGCGTCCATGTGTTTTTATTAGCTTTGACCCTATGCAATTCTCGCAGAATCGCGTGTGCTCTCGCGCAATTAGGCACATATATAATTCCCGGCCAAGGACGCTGGGAAGCAGTCAGGGATTGTTTCGCATATCGGTCGTAGATGGTTCTGGTGCTTGGATTGCTCTTTGTGACGAACCACAAATCTGCGAGAAGCGAGTTTTCTTCTGCCTTTTTTTGTCTCCTTCTTCTTCTTTCTCTACGGTCATTACAGCCAAGAAATCCCTCTCCTCTAGAGGTGGGCGATGCAGGGCGAAACTGACCATTTCCTATCTTTGTTCCTGATTTTTGCTAACTACATTTTGCTACACTCAATCAGCTGCCATAGATGTCCACGATCACAGTTGGCGCCATGTGCAATTTACTTGATAAATAAGGATCCAGGTCGTTCCATGCGCGTGTGAACGTGCCGTGGCGTTCACAACAATACATTTCTCGCCAGGTCTTGCTTGATCCTCTAGCAGTGATCGTAAACCTTAGACGTCGCTCCCTGATAGTACCTATTTACTATGCCTCCCCACGGGACAGAGTTAGACACCAGGGTCGTTTTTTAACGTGGAGAAAAGGTACAAAAATAAAGATTGTCTCAGTCGTGAAGGATTTCTCCTCCACCGAAAGAGAACAAGAAAATGAAGTGCAGCATCTGAAGAACAGATGGTATTTATTTGCTCCCCCACCGAGCAAATTAGGCACAAGGCCAATTTTTAATGTGAGGAGTGAAGGGAGGGGGAAGAGAAAGAGGGGACCAGCTCCCGAGAGGTGGGAAATGGGAGCTGGTTAAAGGTCAGGCATGTGGGGTTGCCCCCACATCTGGTCTTTGCTAGTCATAGCTAGTCCTAGCTAGTCATAGCTTGCAGTATCTGCCGGAACAGATGCTACACTTTGATCTTGACCAAAAGGCCAAGAAAGTAGTAGTAGACATGGCAGGAACGTTGTCATAAAGTTGGTCGATCGTGAGATGATTTTGCCAAAATATATTTAACATTGTTCGTAGAATACAGGTGTACGTGCAGTCTAGATTCCTTTCTAATCTTTTGGTCAGAGTCCAGCTTGAAGCACCATAAATAAGGACAGGCGCCACCACTGCTCTGAAGACCTACCTTTTCAGTTTGGCAGTTAGACTTGAAGTCCGTACTGACCGCAGCTTATCCACTACAGTACGGTGCAGTCTAGATTCCTTTCTAATCTTTTGGTCAGAGTCCAGCTTGAAGCACCATAAATAAGGACAGGCGCCACCACTGCTCTGAAGACCTACCTTTTCAGTTTGGCAGTTAGACTTGAAGTCCGTACTGACCGCAGCTTATCCACTACAGTTCATGATTTTGAGATCCGAATTTCTATATATCGCTCCATGAAATCTATGTTACTGTCCAGGTACGTAAACTCAGTGACTTCTTTCAGTGGTGTTTCATCTACAGCTTTGATCTCCTCCACCGTATCGAAAGCCATAAACTTTGTATTATCCGCATCGACCTAAAGACCAATGTCATTTGCAGACCTTTTCTAGCTCAAGTTACAGCGTTTGTGCAATAATAGTGTTATTCGCGAAAATGGCAATATCTATTATCAATAAAATAAAAATAGATAAAGGTTATCAATAGTAGGAACATCCTGAAATATTTTTTAATTCACAAATAAAATAAATATACACGGTTAAAAAAATACAAATATTGCCCAAACAAATTCGAGTAATTCATCCCTGACGATGAATCTAGACGGATTAGAAAGTATTCGGACTTACAACAAATATGACAATTACATCAGCCAGTTCCTGCCAGAAGTGAAGACGCTTGTTTGGAAGTTATAAAGGATAAAAGTCTATTTTATTAAATGATGTATGCTTAAGGGAATAAAATTCTTCATAAATAAACACACACACACGCATATATATATATATATATATATATATATATATATATATATATATATATATATATATATATATATATATATATATATAAACACTGTAATGTTTGAATATATGATTGAGTGACAGTTTAATGACTTAAACTGCTTTAAAGCTTCACCTCTCACATATTATTTTCCCACATTTCAAACGATTTTTGCTGTCTATAGATCACCTTCTCAGCTATATTGTGATTTTTTTTTCAGTTTGTGTTTAATAAAACACAAGTTATGATGAATTTAGTGGTTTTCAAAATACCTAAGGAGATGAACGACGTTATATTTATGACTGGTTTCCATAGCAGCCATGTCGCTTCAGCGACTACTTTTGCTACTATTTCACTACTGTTGCGAAAAGGTGAAATAACAAGTGAAACAAACAGAATAAAAGAATGAAAGGGAGAGAATTGAGGGATTTTATTGAAAGCAGGTGTGTGCCGTACATTGTTATTACATATGTGTTTGCTATGTTTGCAAGATGATCTCGCAAGACGAAAACAATAGATTTTGCGAGACGAAAAAAGTGGATCTAGCAAGAGGAAAACAGTTGATCTCGCAAGACGAAAACAATAGATTTTGCGAGGCGAAAACAATAGATTTTGCGAGACGAAAAAGTGATGAAAACAGTAGACCTCGTAAGACGAAACAGTAGATCTCGCAAGGTGAAAACAGTAGATCTTGCGAGACGAAAACAGTAGATCTCGCAAGACGCAAACAGTAGATCTCGCGAGACGCAAACAGTAGATCTCACGAGGCGAAAACAGTAGATCTCGCGAGACGAAAACAGTAGCTCTCACGAGGCGAAAACAGTAGATCTCACGAGGCGAAAACAGTAGATCTCACGAGACGCAAACAGTAGATCTCACGAGGCGAAAACAGTAGATCTAGCAAGGCGAAAACAGTAGATCTCACGAGACGTAAACAGTAGATCTCGCGAGACGAAAACAGTAGATCTCGCGAGACGCAAACAGTAGATCTCGCAAGACGCAAACAGTAGATCTCGCGAGACGAAAACAGTAGATCTCACGAGGCGAAAACAGTAGATCTCGCGAGACGCAAACAGTAGATCTCACGAGGCGAAAACAGTATATCTCACGAGGCGAAAACAGTAGATCTCACGAGGCGAAAACAGTAGATCTCACGAGACGAAAACAGTAGATCTCACGAGGCGAAAACAGTAGATCTCGCGAGGCGAAAACAGTAGATCTCACGAGACGAAAACAGTAGATCTCACGAGGCGAAAACAGTAGATCTAGCAAGGCGAAAACAGTAGATCTTGCGAGACGAAAACAGTAGATTTTGTGAAACGGAAAAGTAGATCTCGCAAGATGAAAACAGTAGATCTCAGGAGGCGAAAACCGTAGATCGCAGGAGGCGAAAACCGTAGATCTCACGAGGCGAAAACCGTAGATCTCGTGAGACGAAAACAGTAGATCTCGCGAGACGAAAACAGTAGATCTCGTGAGACGCAAACAGTAGATCTCACGAGGCGAAAACAGTCGATCTCACGAGGCGAACACAGTAGATCTCGCGAGACTAAAACAGTAGATCTCGCAAGACCAAAACAGTAGATCTCGCAAGACCAAAACAGTAGACGTCGCGAGACGACAACAGTAGATCTTGCAAGAAGAAAACAGTAGATCTCGTGAGACGAAGACCTTACTACTTATCACTGAGTAGGTTGTATTTTATTACTGAGATAATTTTTCTATTTCACACGAACTCATTCAACTTATGCACGACACAGAAAACTAATTGGTCTGTACTGAGATGCAGAAGACAGATCTTAACTACTTTTAAATATTGGGCAAACTAATGAGGTTTTCCACGATGTGGGGAAGCATTTCCTTTTATGCAACGATTAAACGCCTTTGTACGAATGTGTGCTAGTTCCAGTTGCATATTTTTGAGTATTGTAATTGGAGTATTGTCAGGATCAGTTGCTTGCTAACATCGAGGTTTTTGATGAGTTTGGCCATATCACGAACAGATATGTGGATCTTATTCAGATAATTTTCAGTCTTGGGAGGAAATTAGGGAGTTAGAAGACCATGATCACATAGAGTTCAATTTGCCGCGAATTTCTTGGAAAAGCGTTAGAGTATGTGTGAGTCTTTTTGTACTTCGGAACTGAAGAGTCATTTTTATATGTTGCTAATATAGTCCAGGGGGGAATTACTCGTCCATTTATCTAAGTCGGTTTGTTAACAATCTGAATTGCGTCATAAGGGAGGGGCAAATTATAATAAAATCTCCCTTCGTTATCCGTTTTATTTAAGTCAACTGGCAATTTAACATTGTGGACATACGAATCATCATAGAAGCAAAAAAAAAAAAAAATAGTGCAACCAAAATAATAAATGAACAAAATAAAACCAATAGGTTATGTCGCGCGGACTCGCTTTTCTTTCTTTTCTTCTCTCTCTTTTTTTTTTGTACCCGAACGAATGGCATCAGTCACTGATCTTTCCATGAAAAATGAGAGGAGGCATTTAATTAAACACGCTATCAATTACTGATCAGGCTACGATTTTCATTCTTCTTTTCTGTCATTCTTCGACCAAATTGAACGAATTGTTTTTAGTTACTCGGTATAATAATATCCATTCGAATTTATTAGATTCCAGTATATAGGATCTCCGTGCATTTTTCCTTTTTCTCTCGGACGGGGGTCATTTCTTTGTGTATCTGAGTTGTTCATTTCCTGGATGTTTTGCGAATCTTCAAAAGTTGTTAATATTTCATCGACTATCAATATTTAGAACCGGTTTACTTTACACCAGAGATAATTGCAACATTGTGTCGCCCTTTGCGAACTTCTTAACTCTTATCTGCAACCCAGCAACAGACTGAAACGGGCTTGCGGCCTTATTCTATATAAAGGGAGGTAATTGGCCCTGTAAATCACCAGATTTCTCGCCCAGCACTCAAAGTCTGCCATGCTATTCCTCGCAAAAAAAAAAAAAAAAATGGTTGGTCAACCGTCTGTTCTTGATTTCTTGCATAGCAATCAAGCTCCAAAATGCTTCAGACTGCTTTTGGATCATCTTTTATGAGTTGAACATCAATTTTTGACTGGCATAAAGGATTCAAGGAAGACAGGGTGTCTGTAAGGGATAGGAGAAGTAAAGAACTCAAAACAACAAATCTGATTGGCCAAATGAAGAATTTTGTTTAGTGCAGTTTGATGTCAGTGTGGAAATTGTACACATAATTATTCGCGAGAAACTGAAGATGCTGAGGATTTGCACGAAGTTTGCCCCAAGGGTGCTCGATCCTTGTCAGAAACTATTTAACCAAGATGGACGTCAAAACAGTTCCTCACCCTCCCTATAGTCTAAATCTTGCTCCCTGTGACTTTTGGTTATCTGCTAAGCTCAAGGAAACTTTTAGAGGCTGTCGTAATGAAAAACATTAAGGAGATAAAAGAGGTTAATACCATGGTCAATGAGACACTCATACAATAGAACTTCCGTTGGGCCTTCCAAGAGTTTTTGGAACAGTACAAAAAATGCAGTGCAACCGAAGGAGATTACTTCGAGGGGCACTAGAGTTCCTGTGTGTACTATCGGTAAAAGTAACAATTAAAAAAGTGCAGAACTCCGAGCCCTCCGTTTCAGAAGTTCCAACAGGAAGCACTTCTGACTTTGGAGTATCGAGTTTATCCAAATCAAAAGAAGTAAATTATTATCATCATTCAACCACAAGGAGTTTTCACAGTCTACTATTAAAGAATTCTCTTTGAGAAGAATTTGTGATATTTCGTGGAGTCTTAGTGACAACAAGTCCCCCCCATATTTACAGTACTCTCCGCCTCTTTAGATACCATTTGCAAATTAGTTTGCGTTATTGAAACAACCGTATACCTTTGAGTTATCCTTAGTAGCGGTCATTGGTCTTCACTGGAATCCTCGAGATCGAGATCTTCGCACTTATCCAGTGGAGGTCTGGTTAGTGCTTTCTCTCCTCCGTTTTTCAATCATCTTTGAATCTGCACCGTTTTAGTGCGGTGCCAGGGGTGCTGACGCCAGTTGGGAGGGGGGGAAGAGAGGGGGAGAGAATGAAGTGGGAGTAGATAATTCATACTTTTAAATCTCTTCGTTGCATCTTTTATTTTTCACTTCTTTTGAAGTTTATATATACCCGGTTAGAATGTATCGCTCATGTGGACTAGTTTCTGCACTCAAGGGGTTTCCTTAAGATTACCGTTCGTTGCATAATCTCAGTCTTCCTATCGATTCTGATTTCTCTCAGTCTTTTTTCCAAGTTTTTTTTTTTTGAAGAAAGGGAGGATTTTCCTAGAACTCCTACAATTATTGGTATTATATAAATTTTCTTCAGTTTTCATATTCCTATAAGTTCCCTGGCAACTTCCACGCATTTGTTTCGTTTTTCTATATTTTTCTTTTCACTCTGTGGTCTGCTGGATCGGCAAAATGTAAAATTTTGCAGTTTCTTTCCACCTTGTAATTTTTTATGATATCCGTTGCTATTGTTGTTTATTTATTCATTTATTGCGTGTACGAGTTTATCTGTTTGCATTTCCATGTCCCAAAGCATTTTTGGTTTTTGTTTCATTGTACGGTCTTTGATTTCTGTTTGGACATTTTATCAGCACCTAGTGCACTGTCTTCCCTATGTAGTCGTGCATGTGCTTATATTCCATTTGGGATATTTTGCTGCATTCACTTAATATGTGGTTTATTGTTTCGTCTCTACATCCACAGAGTGTATATTTACTATTTCTTGTGTTTTATTTACTTTATGTTTAATGTGGTAAGTTTTAATTGCATTGTTCTGTGCAGCTGTCAATATGGATTCAGTTTTTCTGTTCATGTGTCCTTTTCTAAGCCAGATTCATATATTTTCATGGTCTCTTCGGTTGTTATTCTGATAAATCGTCCAAATCGCACTTTCTCTTCCTCTTCTTTTCTAGCCTTTTTGTTTCTGGTTTTATCGTTTCTTATATTGTTTTTCTTTAGCTGCGGTGATTTGTTCTGACTTATGTACTTTTTCAAGTCGTTTTGTACATTCTTCTACGTTTATAAATCTACTTCAAGTTTTCTTTTTCACGTAGTCGGTCAGTATAATCTTTTGCGTGTAATGCATTACGCATTCTCATTAATTTCCTCTTTTTCTAAAAAAAACTTATTATTTAGTGCATCCTATGAAGGATCCAAAGTACGCTATTAGCGACACTTCCCAGGTGTTTGTCGCTTTAATTCAATTTCTGTCGTATATTTGTGTTTCTAACAGTTTCTGTGTTCTTCTCAGGTACGCTTTCCCACTCGTAGCTTTCATTTATGTAGATTTGCATATCTGTAGATTGACCAGCACCCCAAGGTATTTGAAGTGTGATTTTCACTAAGCGCTCTCATCATATTGATTTGGCAATTCCATACCTTCTAATCTCTCCGGTTTTCTTCCTATATTTCATCTCTAGTAATTCAGATTTTTCCATTTTAAATTCCCATGTATTGGCTAAATATTCTAGTTGTGTTTCTAATGTTACAAGTTTCTTTTTGCTTTTAACAAGCAGCTTCATGTCATCCATACACATTAGGTGGTTTATTCTTTGTTCTATGCTAGTAAATTTGTATCCAGCATTACATTTCGTCAATATGTAGTTCAGTGGCATTATGGCTTTTGTAAACATTAGAAGATATGTTTCTGTATTCTTATATCTGTTAGGTGTTGTTCTCCAGCTGTCTGTTTCAGACTTAATGTTCTCATATTCTTAATAATATTAATAATCTTGTCAGATATCTTGGGTATTTTAAGTCATTCAATTATCCACCTTTGTGGGATTCCGTTGAAGGCTTTCTTGTAATCAATCCATGCCATGGATATGTTATTTTTCCAGCTTTTTCATCTCTCAAGATTTTTTGGATCAAGGTATGAGTCTCTCTCATTTCTTTATTGTTATTATTATTATTAGTAGTAGTATTAGTAGTAGTATTTTTATTGTTATTATTATTATTATTATTTTTTATTAATTTTATTATTATTATTTTTATTATTATTATCATTATTATTATTATTATTATTATTATTATTATTATTTACTCACTAGAAGTAGTCGCACAAGACATCATCAAAGATTGCCCTTTTAGAACACGTGTGGTGTTCTTTAGAATCCGAGTGACAACAATTCTCCCTAGATTGCCAGTACTTCTTGCATAGCAACCAAACCCCAAGCCCCTTTCTTTAACCTTTTGCAAAAAATTGCGTTATCGTAACAACCGTTTACCATTAATTTCGTGTTGACAGCGACTATTGCACTTCACTAAACTAAAATCTATAGATCAGCCCCTCACAAGTATGTTATTACGTTGTAGAAGATATATGCACATTTACAATGTGGTTTTACTGTATTCGGGACAAAATAACTTTTATAGTTAGATATTTAGAGATTTATAACTAATTGGAATCGCTGATTGTATCGGAATCGAGAATTTATTGAAAATTGTATCGGAATCGGGGTAAATATTCGAATCGTCCCACCATTAGCTTCTGTGTAAGAAAAATAAAGGTGCTACCTTATTTTGGTATCTACTTAACCTACTTCTCAATGATGTTAATTTACTGAAGAAAACAGATTTCTGTTTCTGTAAATGTTTGCAGAGATATTAGAATTATGAGAGAATTGATGAATCAACACATAGTGTGATAGGACGAGTGGAAACTACATAGAAAGACATTAAGGATGTTTGCCATTCGCCAATGTATGGAGTATTGCTGTCATATTTGGGCTGGTGCATCGGCTACTAGTCTCTCGCTCCTTGACAAGGTTCAAAAGAGAGTCGCAAACCTGATAGGCCCTGAACTGTCATCTAAGCTTCAGCCTCTGTCGCATCGACGAAACGTTGCATCCCTCTGCCTGTTCTACAAGTATTTTAATGGTGAATGCTCTAACGAACTGAAAGCATTTGCGCCCCCACGACGTGAACACCCTCGACAGACCCGACAGGCTGCAAAATCCCACCCCCACACTGTAGAAATCCATAGATGTAAAATATCTTTCTACTCCGGTAGTTTCTTCCCCAGAACCGCTAGACTTTGTAATTCCATACCAGGTCCCTGCTTCCCCAACTGTACTGACGTGCAGAAGTTCAAGTGCAACGTGAACCGACATCTTGCTACCCAAATCCCTACATAGTACCCCAGTAGTTGTTGCCCCTGATAGTAGCCCCCTACACCAAAGTGGCAATGTGCCTTGTTTGGGGTGAAAATGTAATTTAAAAAAAAATTCAGTTTATGACGAACAACAGTTATTCATATAAAAAAAATAAAGTAGTTTTTTTTTTAAAACATGGATGGAATGGTGTGGTCGTATATTGCGAAATATGGACTTTTCTCAACTTTATGTAAAAAGAACATTACGACGATATCTCGAAAAAGTCTATCTGTAACATATTAATCTGTACATTTAAAAATATACAACTGTGATGTCATTGTTATCATCGCCCCCAGCAAGATAACAACGCAGGCGACGAGGTATTGGGCGTAACATTGATCAGTATAACTCGAAATTATGTTCCACGTCATCCGAACGATGAGAAATCAAACTTCATGTAAATAAACTTTAAAATACATTGACAAAACGAATCTAAAAAGGAAGTGTTATGGTCTGATTGTTTGGTTTGGTTGCTTTGTTTTACGGCATATCAACCCTTTTCAGGTTATTTAATGCCGAATCTGGTGATTTTGAAGAACGATTTTTTAATATAGTATATTTGTTTTTTAAGTCGTATTCTATTTAAGCCATAGTTGGGACCCTAACAGGAGCTACCACTCCGGGTCAGAGTGGACCTGGTTGCAATGGCAATTAAAGGGTGGCTCCACACTCCCTAAGGCCTGCAATTAATTAATACATATCCTCTTGCAGGCCCTTTGCATAGAAGAGCTTACGACGACGTCTCGACGCGATCTTGGAACAGTATTTCTGTTAGATGCAATGCTGTACTTCTTTAAATCCACAATCATGTAAATATACAGCGGTGTTGTCTTATCCACACTCCATAGAATAGCATAAAGCTTTTTTTATTCCAAATGAGGAAAGTTGAAACGTTACGGAGGCGGGAGTAGTATATAAAAACAAGACAACTTTTGTGGTATAGAATTAATCTTTCTACATCGTCAGCACCATTTCAATTTACATTTGCCAGTGTTGAACGATTGCTGTGCATGGGCGTCCGAAATGCAATTTGTCATACGAGGGTTGTTTCACAAGTAAAGTCTCTTATTTCTTTCACTCAAAAAAAAAAAAAAGAGTTGAAGAACCACAAATACGGAATTGGTAGAATTAAAACTAGCGACGGTTTGTATTCTAGAATTTATTTTTCTACATAGTCACCACTGTCTTTGATACAATTTGCCACGAATTCAATGACGCATATTTGCTTCTGACGCACGCCAATAACAGAGTTTTATATAGAATCACAACATCAATATCCGCAACAGAGAGATGAAACTTCCAGGTCCGGAATGCATTAGTTTATTCATCATAGCAATGCAATTTACAATAACTTCTGATCCATTTGCGTCGAATAAAAAATAGGAGGCATTACTTTTAGAATGCGCCTTGTATATATTGCAAAAAAAAATCAGTAGTTGTATGCTCGTGTACCGCAGGGGATTAAAAAAAAATCATTTCATCGATGTCGTTGGTGTAAAGTTAATTTGATTTCAATTTGGACCAGCTTCTTGCAAACAATGTGGCACTAATAGGATCTCTTAATGGATCTCAACAAGTTCTTCAGCGCTCAAATTACACCACGCAAATTGAAGGTGGATTATTGGATCTAATTCTTGATACACAACTTTCTTCTTCAATATCAATATTGCTTCCCAGCCCATTTTATTATCACTTTGTTTTGTACTTTAATGTGTGATTACTTTATATATGTATGGCTCATTTATTTCATATCGATAAGAAAAATATGCGATCCCCCCTCCCCCCAACATTAACATCTAGAAATAAAAAATAATAATTAGAAACAATACCTTGTAGTGGTTATAGGTTTTATACTAAAGTTGCTGCATTGCCTATTATTCAAAAGCATCAGTTTTGTTTTGTTTTTGTTTTTATTCAATTTTCACCCCAAACAAGGCACAGTGCCATTTTGAAGCAGGGGGCTATTATCAGGGACTTAATTAGCGGGATCGTTATGAAGGGAGATGAGTAGAAAGATGTTTGTTTGTTCTTTGTTTGTTAACATTACAATACAGTTGGGTTACAATATAGTTTTTGGCTTGTTCTACGTGTACTTTTAAATACTGAACATATTTTTGATTTACAACTTGTGTTTTATTACATTTTTTAACGTGGTTTACTGTATTTTTGCTGTTGGACATTTCATATAATTAAAAAAAAATTATAGCTAACAATTTAAAATACTTGATCGCAAATGTACCATTTCCATGTATCATTTCCGTGTTGCGTTTGGATGCGTTTTTCAGTATTTTCTGAAGTGCAGTGTTCGTATAAACAGACTGCAATACCAATGCTCACGATTGACAGCTTTAGAACTTGTGTAAAAGTTATAAACGGTTATCAAATTATAAATATATATTAAATTATAACATATTTTTTCAATTAATAAAATATCTTTATGACCTCTATTAAATATTTTCAATGTTTTCCCTTTCGAAATTTGTTCAAATTCTAATTTTAACCCCTCCCACACACACATATATATATATATGTGTGTGTGTGGAAATATTCTTTATTCACTTATATTCCCTTTTCATACATACCAATCCTTATTAAAGAAGCTCAATGTAATTACAGAGCATATAATGAATGAATGACAAAAGTTTACATTCCAAATTTCATGATGTTGACCATCTTACAATTTATTCTTTTAATCCTCTTTTGTCAATTGTAAGATAGTGAACATGTAATTACAGAGCATATAATGAATAAATTAAAAAAAACGTCTATATTGCAAATTTAATGATGTTGACCACCTGAAAATTTATTCCATTAATTCAGCTGACACTTACAATTGTTGACTGTATCTGTTTCGTAGCATAAAATGATTCGCTAAATTATTATATCAATCCTTGAATCTATTTTACTCTTAACTCATCAGGATTAGCAACAACCAATCCACCCAAAGAAAATGAAATGCATTTGGACATAATTTTAAAAAGTCCTAAAATTGGAACAGAAGCTTCAAATACATTATAGTTTGCTTACATTACGCCAGTGCTGTCCAATATATATATATATATATATATATATATATATATATATATATATATATATATTGTTTTTAAAATATAGTTATCCACTCACACGTATTTCGTCGTCTACTGTTCATCGGAGTCGCTGAATTTAGCGAGATTCGAAATCGGGACCCCATGGAAAGAAGCCTAAACCCCTGCCACTGTTCCATCTCGCGCGACTGCTGAGTATTGCGATTTTTTATGTAGATAATATTTCTTTGTTTTTGTTCGCGATAGTTTCTGAATCAATTCAATTATTTATATATATGTTCATTTTAACCTAAGTGCGAGAGTGGAAGCTGCATATATATATATATATATATATATATATATATATATATTTATATATATATATTTATATATATATATATATATATTTATATATATTTATATATATATATATATATATATATATATATATATATATATATATGTGTGTGTGTGTGTGTGCGTTTTATCTTTTATTACCGTATCTTTCTGTTAAGTTACATTATTGTTTCGGCTACTCGGCCGTTTTTTTTGGGGGGGGGCGGCGTCTGTAGTGTCCTCAGATTTTTTCTGAGGACGCTACAGACGGCCAAAAAAAACGGCCGAGTAGCCGAAACAATGATGTAACTTAACAGAAAGATACGATAATAAAAAATAAAACGCATATTTGCTCTACAACAGTATTGAGCACTTTCTTCAGTTTTTATTAATTACCATCTCCACTATATATATATATATATATATATATATATATATATATATATATATATATATATATATATATATATGATATTGGATAACACTTTTTTTTTCTTTTTGAGAAGGGGGGGTTCTCCCGAAAGTAATTACAGTTTCAGACCACCAAAGGACTTAAATCTTCCCCGAACATGCCCACAACTTGGTTTGCTGATGTTTTTTTTAGTGCGATGGGGAGTATGAAATAAATAAATATGTAGACACATCTCTACCGTTATTACTCGAGCTGAGATCGAAACCAAAACCTTAAGACAGTGAGTGAAGTACAATAAGCATTACGCCAATTTTACACGGTCTTCAAAAAGTGTTTTCAAACCTACTTATCATTAACATAAAGAAGCTTTCATGTGAACGATTCGCGCATGCGTATACGCATATGTGAGACAGTTGACAAACAAATAAAATTTCGATGACCCCAAAAACCAATTTCTCTCCGATAGGTTCATAAGAGTAGTGGTTGATGGGCAGAAATCAGAGGCCCACAGTATTAATGCTCGAGTCCCTCAGGGGTCCATCCTGGGCTCAACTTTCTTCCTGATCTACATCAATGGTCTCCCAAAACACATACTTACATCAAGCGTGTGTACACTGCGAGGAACATAAAGTATCTTTGTGTAAAATTGTATAAAAATTGACCCAGCCGTTTTCGATTCCATAGGGAACAACTCACAGACACAGTCAAAGACAAAGTTTCTGATATATAATAGAAGAAATTTATACTCATTTTTTTATACCTACAAACATTAATGTTTGGTGCTTTCTTGATCATCAGTGCAGGAAGTGACGATTGCCGCTGATCGAAAGGCTTGGTTCCTCACCAAAACGCCATCTTTAACTTTGGTAGAAAGGGCCGTTACATCTGGACCACAGACAACAACTACTAGAATCCAAACTACACAAAAAAACTTTATTAAACGATCTATAGGATCGAACAACAGAAAGTCACGGTCTCGCACACTACTTTGATTTCCCAGACAGTGCTCAACTTTTTAGAACTTACATTTTACTGGGGAGAAACAATTATAAATTATAAAAATAATATTTTAATACTTACAGACATTAGGATTTGATGCTTTCGAAAATATATGTGTAAGAAGTTACAAGTGCCGCTAATTGAAAGATTCGGACCTCGTCATGAAGCAACCTCGGACTTTCTCTTTCTCTCTCTCTCTCTCTCTCTCTCTCTCTCTATTAATATATATATATATATATATATATATATGTGTGTGTGTGTGTGTGTGTGTGTGTGTGCTTGCGTTAGCACAATAGCCTACTTTTCGGCGCTTCTACACTATTAGAACGAAATTTTATAGCCGATAAATGAAGTTTTCAGATAAAAAAAACAATGGCTTCTACAAATGACTTTGTCAATTCTAATAAATTACAATGACAGCTTCTTAATTATGCAGTCGAACTTACCTGAATATTGCTGAATTATTAAAATCACATTAGCAGGTGAAAATTGCCATTATGTTTATTTCGAAACGGAAAATAATCTTCCATTTCCATCTTTCCTGTGTCTTACGATTGTTTTCATCAAATTCTCTTTTTCTTTTCTTTAATAAATAATTTTCTACTTGTTCGTTTCCGTAATTTTTGGATATAATTATTTTAAAATTACGAGGAATACGTAGATACTATCGTTTCTTGTGAAATTCAGTATTACGATTTCCGAAATTTTGCTCTGATAGTATAGACGCGCCTACGTTTCTTTTCCCTCTTTCATCAATAAGTGATATTTCTTTTAACATAATAAAAAGGTCATTCATCATCGTCCAGTAGGCGGTAATGTATATATATATATATATATATATATATATATATATATATATATATATATATATACATATACATATACATATATATATATATATATGTTATAAAAGTCAGAGGATGTTTTGATCTTTTATCTAAAGAATTTGAACTAATTTCTTTTCCTTAAAAAGGATATTTAAAGAATCTGTTTTACTGCCTAACGGGGGCACTACGACGTATTACACAGATCTTCTTTTCTATATGGAATTGTTTGTTTGCAAAAATGCAAAGGAAAGAAATCTCGTTATCGAAAGTTCAGACTTCGCCAATTCTTGACATTAAAGATCAAACAGTTTTCATTTCAATAAATACTTTCAATAAACACGGTTTTCATTTCAATAAATACTTTCAATAAATACGGTGACCTTTTTCCAGCAAAATGTTTCGTTTATATGACGGCAACAGCGATATCGACGAATGACAAAGTTACAGTACGGGATTCGTATTTCTCATAAACTTTAAACAATTTATTAAATCAAAAAAAGAAAAAAAAAACGTTTTACCAATTCCATGCTTTGATAGTTCATAAATAGGACTAAGACAACAGAATATTATTTTATTGTTTTGACTCTCGAGTATATATCCGTTAATATCTTATATGTTTTTTACATACAGTATTGTGGTTCTCAGTTGATTAACTGTGTCTACTTGTGTCAGATGTATACTCAAGAGTCAATAGAGCAATGAAAATCTTCCGTTGTCCTAGTCCTTGTCACAAACTAACGTAATCAAGAGAGTGGTCTTAAGAAATAAACGTGATCTTCAAAAACTTAAAAGGTGAACTATTTTATACTTTCAAAAACATATACATTAATACAAGGATCGAAGTAATATCGCATATTTATATTCCGCCCGAATAGATCAGAAGGGGGTAAAATTTGCATTTTTTTGGATGACTGAACTTATTACTTTATGGCCTGAAAATATATCTCGGCTACAGATATTTACGGTGTGTAGGGATGCGTCATCGAACTCCTGATAAAAGCGAATTAAGAATGGTTGTGATTATGACGAAAAATGAGTTGTGAAGTAGAAATAGTCGCTTGTTTCAATGGTAAGACTCCTGTCTTTGTAGCTCTTCTATCGTTGGAATAAAAATAATAAGAGGCGATTATTTTGTAATGTCACTCGCATATAAACCCTGTGTATGGCTTTATTGCAGATCAATATTTTTTAATTTTAAAATTGCTATGAAACGCAAAGAAGTGAAATTTAATACAGTACAAGAGCATAACAAGGTGCCTAGTTTTCCTAAGTTTTGTGGAATTTGAATAAATATTTTGAAAATTATGCTAATTTTTCTAGTTTCTGCTAATTTTTAGCGTGTATCATTTTATTGCAGGTCACCCAAAATCCCTAGAAAGGGTCGATTGCCAGTTAGTGAAAAGGAAAGTGTTGCTGCAGATCTCCTAGATCTTGCCAAGAGGCTTGGAAAAGATCGAAGAACATTGTCTTAATTTGTTGAAATCCAAACATCAAACCAAGAAAAGTCAAATTATCAAGCAGCCGGGCAGCAACAGTGCTGCTATAATTGAGAAGCTTGGAATACCTGCCTTGTCCAGAAATACGCACTGCAATATCTTAAACGAAATTGCAAGAAGAATTAAACCCCTAGCAGGACCTGTTTCAGCCAAACTCATGAGAAAAAAAAAACGTTTGGCTTGGGCTCAGAAATACATGAAAACCAGATTTGAAAATGTTCTTTTCACCGATGAGGCCACAGCAACCCTTGATGGAACATGGGTGGGCCAAACTTTGTAGTCCTCTTAGATTCCTTACCCCTCATCGATTCCGTCATAAACAGGGAGTAGAAGTGTCATGTCTTGAGCTGGAATAATCTGCGATGAACTAATTGAACCATTTGCGAGTGCGAGATTGTATCAAACTGACAAGCCAGTCTTATATTTTATTTTTAAATGAGCATTTGTTACCATGGCTTGATGACCTTTCATTGGCGTGTAACGGTAAATTGATTTTTATGCACGGCAATGGGCCATCCCACCCAGCCATGGTTGCGACATCCTACTCGAAGTCATTAGGCATAAATGGAGAAAATTTGATGACATGACCACCATATTCTCCACATATAAATCCAATCAAGCAGCTCTGGTCAATAATACAGATAAAAGTTTATGAAGGAGGCGTTCAATTTTTTGTCGAATGGTGAACTTTTGAGGAAGATTTTGGAAGTTTCCTATAGCATCATATCATCTCAAATCAGCCGATTGACATCATCAAGTTTACAAGAAGCTATCAAAAGTGATTTTGAAGTATGGAACGTATATTGATAAATAAACATTTCCTTAAACAAAATAATGTGAAATTCGTTCTTGTTTTTGGTTAATATTCTTACTGGATATGTTCTTATAAATAGAAATATGAACCAAGAATATTGTTTTATTACAAAAATATACATTTTTTACAATAAAGTGATACACAATAAAGTGATACACACTTAAAATTACCAGAAAAAGAAAAATTCATATAAATTTAAATTCCACAAAAGTCAGGGAAATAAGACATCTTATGCTCTTGTCGTGTAGCAAATATCATTTCTCTGCGTTTCATAGCAATTTCAAAATTGAAAAAAATATTGATCTCCATTAAAGCGATACACAGGGTTAATATATATATATATATATATATATATATATATATATATATATATATATATTATCAATATGAGAAGTCACAAATACTGCTTGTGGGGGGATTTGAACCCAGCCCCGCTTAACTTAGTAGGCTAGAATCTTAACTCAATACCAGCAATAATGAGCAAAAACATTGAAGGATATAAAGTGCATATAAATGCTCAATCGGGTGGCATACATAGTAAACAATCAGATATTATTCGACAACCGGAAGCCAGAAAACAAAGAAAAAAAAACATGTTCGCGAATGTTTTCACTCACTCTTTATAAGACATATCATTAAAAAGTTATATTAAATTAAATAATTTCGATAGTAATTCCATTTTTATATATAGAACTGTTATTATAATTTATGACGACTTAAAGAGAAAATAAAACGCCAATCGTTAACATTAATTATAGAGTGAGGAAAGACGGTAGTTTCTTTACGAATTTATTTCATGTAGCTGAGTAAGTCAAGAGTGGAAGTTTGATTTTTTGTTTGTTTTCCTGTTTTAACTCCAAACTTGAATTTGTTTTATTTAGAGGCCAAAATCAGGCACTTGTCATTAGTCATATACTGTTGCGTGACGGGATATAAGTGCATGTATAAATAAATATAAATATACAAACACATTGGTCTTTATCATATGGAGGAGTATCTACAATATACTATTACATGCTTATGAGCTACACATACCTACTCTTTATTTAGCAGTACCTCTCTCTCTATCTCTCTCTTTCTGTGTCGTCACCTCTTTTTCTTTCTCTCATTCTCTCTCTTTCTCTCTCTCTCTCTCTCTTACAATATATATATATATATACACATATACACACACATATATATATATATACATGTAGTGAAATAAAAAAGAACAAACCGTATTATGTGTTCATCAAGGCTTCGTCTTTATTTCGAGACTTCCTCTGGATAAATGAGATTAAGACACAAAAAATACCAGTACAAAATATTTGAAAATGTTTCACGTGCACAGTGTGATGCAGTTCTATTTTAGAAAAACGGAAAAACCTTGTAAATTCAAAAAGGAGGCGGGAGGGTTGGCGCTGTTAAAAAAAAAGGGAAATTTTAGTGAGGTAATATACTCGTTAATGTAACTTTAAAAATATGAACGCATTTAATATTTTAACTGGAAAAAAGATATATCTGTTGAAATTCAAATATAGGTTTGTAACAGAAATGAAATGAGTGTTTTTATGTAATTTATTGATTGAGATTATGTGTTAATTATTACAGGGGGTGTTTGAATGGTGTGAGAAGGTTAACCTGTGTCTACAGTTAAATAATGTTCTTTTAATAAAAGTTTACTTATTAATGGCGCTATATTATAGAAACCTGCACGTTGTTTAATTGTGCTTGAATTTGCGATAAGCGCAGATTCAAGAAGTCTCCGGTGCGGTTTATTTGAAATAAATTTAACTACGTTTGCCTGTTTAAAGTCAAAGGTGTGATTACGCTGCAATGAATGAGAGAATAATGCACTTAGAGAATTGCTATTTTTATATCTGTTTTATGTTCACTGAGCCTTTTTTTCCAATTTACGCTGAGTTTCACCAACGTATTTATGATGGCAATTATGGCAAGGAATAGTGTGTATACCTCCATTGGAAACTGGTTTGTTATGGAGATGTTTCGTAGTTTTTAATATATGTCTTATGGTTAGTGATGTGGTTTGTACGATAGGAATTTCTAGTTTGTTTAGTGTGTTACAGATTATTGTATTATTGGTGTGTGTAGGTAAAAGAAGATGTCTGTTTATGAGAGAAAGGTCTGGTGTGTATGATTTTTTTATTATTATTTATTCTGGAAAATATTTGTGTGGCTTTTCTCTTATATATATACATATATATATATATATATATATATATATATATATATATATAGTTTATAGTTAACTTTTTCCTTTGACATTAATGCCTGAGCTATGAAAGTCATGTTTGCCGCCAAGCTCAAAATTAAAACATGAACCAATAGCTATTACGTTACGCCTGCATATTCGTAATACCGTCATTCGACCTTCACCTGAACAATTCCATTTCTATTTTAATTTTCACACTTTTGCACCGATTTTCCCAGTTAATATATAAATATAAATTTCACATGCGTTCGAATACCCTATATATTACGTTTCATGCATGTAGACCGAAAACAATTTTTTAAAAACAAATATATGTACACAAACATAAATATTAATAAAAAGATGTATGTATTTACTATAAGCTTTTTACGCAAATATTACGCAAGTATAAATCATGTAGAATATCTGCATGAATATAATCACACGTAATAGTTAACTAAAGATGATCATCCCATAGGAAAACCGAAGGCAACTAAGATGGAATTAATTTAAAATCAATGTCTAAAAGAATATGCAAATCAGCTAAATCTTTTTTTTTGGGGGGGGGGCGAATACAATTCCACGATCCATATCGTACGAAGTTGTATTTTTCTTTTAAACAAAATGACAAAATGGTTTTAATGTTAATATCAACACACACACACACACACACACACACACACACACACACACACACACAATATATATATATATATATATATATATATATATATATATATATATATATATATATATATCGCTGTGCCAATATTTTAATCGTTTTTAATCGTTAATAAATTTATTTTAGTGTCTCCGTACTTTTGGCACATTCAATAAGTTCCCCATTAGAACTCTTTATTTTCGACAAAATATTGTACGCTATCATTTTTCTCCTGATGAGATGATACCCGAAAGAGCTCTTGAGAAACTTCCGCTTATTATTTTAAAAACTATATATATATATATATATATATGGGAGTATAAAATCAAGTAATTAATTGTTATGTCAATCAGTGAATCTATGTTTCCCTTAACTCATCAGAAGAAATAGCAACAAATCAATTCAGCAAAAAGGAGATAAAGTGCGTTTTGACATGATTAAAACTCCGAAAATTGGATGAGAAGATATAAATAACTTCTGTTTCCTTTACGCCATTCTGAATTTGACATATAGACCTTTGTCATTCATTCATTATATTGCTTTGTAATTATATTGAGCTTTTTAAATAATGATTAGTATATAAGGAAATAAAGTATATTTCCACACCAATCTATAAGAGTATAGATAGGTAGTAAGTTAGGGAAGATATGACAATTAAACTACATAGAATCTCTCATGTTTACTCCGCGTAGGACATCGCCAGGTTAAATTACATGTTAGAGTGACGATTTACTATTGAGAAAAAACATGAGGAAGTTCGTCTAGCTTAATTGTCATATATTTTCAAAACTTACTATCTGGCTCTACTTACGTATTCAGCACTACGAAATAAATACTTAAAATCAATACACAAAATACATACAGCATACGTGGACACACACACACCTACATTCGCACACACACACACACACCTACATTCGCACACACACACACACACACACATGCGTGCGCACACACTCTTTGCAAAAAGGATTTCATTTCCCGCTACAAGCTCTTAGAAAGTTTTGATAGCATCTCGTACTTTTTTTTTAATGTTCACGATTAGACGAAAATAGTGAGAGATAGAAATGGCCAAAAGAATTACGAATATAAACAAAGAAAGCATATTGCATAAAAAAAGGGTTGGGCTTATTAATTATTTCTCTCTTATTTTTCTTTTCTTTTTTTTTTCCTGTGATAATAATCATGGACTCGAGAAAGAACTTTGCCGACGCCATTTTGGTTTTGTGTTGAACAGCGATAATTACACGAAGAATACAACGATGCATACAACAAAAAAAAAGACAGGTTTGATAACTTCTTAAGACCTTCCGAACCGAATAGTGCCGACCCCGTAGTCTATTTTTTTTTACTAAAAGCTAGACATGTAATATATGCCATGATAATCTTTTGCAATCGGCAAACATACCAAATAGACACACACACACATGACAATCCATGCGTATATGAATAAAAATATCGAAATAACCAAATAACCACATATACATATATATTTACATGGAGGGTGCCTGTCCTAAAATTGTATTAATTATATTCATATTTATTATTATCGTTGTTTTCTACAATGTTCTAGTCTGATCTTGGTTTTAATGGTGTTAAGGCCATACCTCATCCTGCTAACATTCTCTCGGCTTTGGCCACCAGCATTCATGCGAGTTTCACAAGACCCAGAAGCCTCTCCACACACACACTAGGGGCTCTCTTTGTTGCCGATTCCATAACATACTTATTTTGTCTGTTTTCTATCCGTTAGCCTTTATGGCAAGAGTGGCCCTTCTAGGAGATTTCACTCCCGCCAGCAGTTCTCTAGGGATCATTGACACGCTCTAGCTCCTACACCGCGACAAAGTGATAATCCAAGAAGGGGAGTACTATAATAATGATTTGAAAAGATTTACCAAATATGACATTGGATGCCATCAGCTAGAATCGAAACAAAAATACCCAGATTTCAAGCAGTATTCGCTACCATCTGACCGAAGGACACATGCATATAAAAACGTTACAAATTATGGCAGTTAGACGCATAAATCTACATTTGCGCTAAGGATACACATTAAGTCGACTTACACCTGTTGGCTCATGGATGGAATAAGGATCCTAATCGAGATGAACCTACAAAATAAAAAAAAATAAAAAAATAAAAAAAATAACAAGGAAACATATTTTGGTTTACACCGGTTTGACCTTCACACACGCACATAGTTTCTATTAACATATACACAGGGTGAGTCACGGTATACGGATGTTTTTAGAACTCTTCTTGTTCTCTATAAGTTAGGGATAAGGAGTGAGGAAAAGGAGAAAGACTGAGGGATAGAGAGTAAGTGTTTTTTCTTCCTTAAAAGCATCCGCTTCCCATGACTCACCCTGTAAAATAACAGACGTGTTCGGATTTCCTTGATTGTTTTGCAACTAAAATTTATTTATGTTGAATGTGTGTGTTTTTTTGTAATAAACGTTTTTCATGAAACTATATATAAAAAAAAAACATTTTATTGGTCGGAATTTCATTTTTTTTTAATAAGGAAAAACCCGCTAATACAATCCCCGGCGTTCCATTTGGAGAAGAAGAAGCTCCCCAAAATTAGGCACTCTGGATTAATATTTTTTCTTGAAATTAAAAACAAGCGAGCGGTATAATTTACAAAATATTTTGTGGGGAACAAGAGTTTTTAGAGGGTAATCATCAGTTATTATGGTCCACGGGGGATAAAGGATAATGAGTGTACAGTGGTCAAAAGCGTAGGTATAACCTATCCAAGTTGCGATCTCTTTCGTTAGGCTATGTAAAAAGTCGAGTTTGGACGGCCATAAAGTGCTTGCGGATCCATGTTTGCAAATGATAATAGGGTGTACAAACCGGACAACACCGGCGGCACGCTATCATATACTGTACGGCGCACCTATTATAAAAAAGAGGTCTCCTTCAATCAGCTGATGTGTTGTAACTGTTATCAAAAGGCTCTGGAAAAGAAAGTTATAGGCGATCGTTCCAAAACGTGAGCGAAAAAAAAAATATAAATAAAAAAACCCAAAACCCAAATAAATAAATAAATAAATAAATAAATAAATAAAAAAATACACCAAAAACAAAACCAAAAAAAAAAAAATAAATTAAAAAAATCAAAAAAAAATATATATATATTAATAAATAAATTAAAAAAAAATTTAAAAAAGAAAACAAAAACCAAAATAAATAAATAAATTAATAACTAATAAATAAAAAAATTTAAAAATTAAAAAAAAAAACCCCAAAAACGTAAATAAATAAATAAATAAATAAATAAAAAATAAAATAAAAAGAAATAAAATAAATAAAATACACAAGTTCTTTTACTTTTTCGGTTTGCTTATTGGCAACACTGTACACTGGTCCTTTTATTCGACAAAAAAAAAACACAAAAAACACTCATTGGAGATTTTATTTGTTTTTTTAATAGGAGTCAACACCTATCAAGATCCAAAGGCCACTCGAGAATAAGAGTTAACGAACGTATGAAATTCACTGAAACAATAGTTAATAGTTAATGGTAGCAGCAGGTAGAAATGGATTATTAAGGAGGGGGACGGATCAACAAGAACTTGTTTACATTGAACTTTACGACGCCCATATTGCAGTCAGCTGGAAACAGACCAGAGGAACAAGATTCCACAGGCGGAGAGTAGAAAAAAAATGATTTGTTCATGGAATATGTGTTTAGATTTAGGCACAGAAAGTGGGGGAAAATGTTTATATTAGTTGTAGCTAGGCGAGATGTTTCCTGCATAAAAACACAAGCAAACTTTATAAAAAAGCAATGTCTGAAAAATATATGATTTTATTAACAAACCTTTTTATTTTTAATTTTTTTTATTAAAATGAAGTGTAATATAAAAAACATATACGAAACATTTTCGCTTAGTTCAAAGACAAAGTTAAATGCAAGGTAAGTTTTGTTTAATGAAGAAAGAAAACATCTTTTAAAAAATACATTTGAATAAATGAATGTTGTTCAAAGATTCTATCTAGCAATTTGACAAAGAAATTTTCTGAGTGTCTTTTATGCTACAGGAATTCTTTCAGGGGAATCTAAATTAGATTTTCGCCGATCGAGCATTGATTTATTAACCCGTTTTGTGATGATTCCAATGAGTATCTAAATTCTCAATTATTATGTCGGTTTTAAATGCAGGAAAACTCCTATGTGGTTGTGCGAAAGTGAAAATCAAACCGGTGTAAACCGAAACTTGTTCTTTAGTTTCTCTTTTCAGCTCACATCGTTCGGGGTATTCATTTATTGATTGTTCGGTAAAGACCATTTGGCACAGACACAGTCAACATTACATATATTAGGTTGGTGCAAAAATAACAATATACATGATATATATATATATATGTATATATATATATATATATATATATATATATATATATATATATATATATATATATATATATATATATATATATACTAGAAAAATACCCGTCGTGCACTTGATTAGAAAACAGCCTACAGAAAATCGACTCTGATTTATGAAAGTATGATATGTTACGAAAAGGAAAAGTTGTAAAGAGATAGCTTCGAATTTGGGGGTCTCAAAACCAAAGCAATATATGATGAAAGTAAAAATAAAATAGATAAACCCCATAATTTATTATACCATACCTGTTCACACTGAAACACTTATCACAATATTCCAGGGATCTATATTAAAAAAAAAAACCTTGTTAAACTTTGTGACTTATTTCCATTCTATGGAAGTCAGGCGCGAACGAACACCCACTAATTTTATTATACCATATTTCTTAAAACTGAAACATTATTATCAAAGTATACTTACGCAGATAGATATGAACAATCTTTATCACAGTTTTTGCCTATTTCCATTCTATGGAGGTCAGGCGCGAACGCATACCCCACAATTTTATTACACTATCCCTATTTAAGTTAAAACATACTTATCAAAGTATTCTTGTGTACATCTATATCAAACACACTTTTTTTAAATTTTTTAATCTTTTATTTCCATACTTTGTGGACCGGGCGCGTATGCAGACCCGACAATTTTAATGAATCATCATTATGCCAGATCAAACCTACCCATTCCTGTGTCTCGATACATCTTCTATCATTATATGTGATCAGTTTTCTATAATAGTCAACCATATAGGAGTGTGATCAGTTTTCTATAATAGTCAACCATATAGGAGCCTATTCGTAACCAGACACACACAGAGACGTTCAGCTTATATATATATATATATATATATATATATATATATATATATATATATATATATATATATATATATATACGTTTTATTTTTTATTACCGTATCTTTCTGTTAAGTTACAGTTTTTTTTCAGCTACCCGCTACTGTTTTTTTTTTTTTGCCGTCTGTAGCTTCTGGCATTTCTGTAAAAGTCTGAGGAAGCTACATACGACAAAAAAAAAAGCCGGGTAGCTGAAACAATAATGTAACTTACCAGAAAGATACGGTAATAAAATATAAAACGCATCTTTGCTCTACAACAGTATTGAGCACTTTCTTCAGGTTTTATTAATTACCATTTCTACACAATATATATATATATATATATATATATATATAGATAGATAAATAGATAGATAGATAGATAGATATAAGATTGTTGAATTTTTATTTATTCTTTTATTAGCGATTAATTTTTTTCTTTTTTTTTTTCGCTCCCTGAGCGTTTTTATTATAAGAAAGGAGTTATTTGCCCTTTGTTTACATTTTTCTTTGATCACATTTTAGTACGTTTTTACTTTTTTATTTTATTTAAATATTTAAATATTAATTATTAATTAATAATTACTACGTGCATAAAAGTAAGTCATCTATATGCATGCATGTTTCAGAGGTTACTCATCATTAGTATAGCTCAGAGAGCGAAAAAAAACAAGAAAGACATTAATCGCCAATAATAAATAAATTAAAATTAAACAGTCTTACAGTAATAAGCGATAGGAGTAGTCCCGAGGTAATACACCAGCTACTTATCGATCCGTTGTAGCTTCGATCCCTGTCAATAAAGTCTAGCTATACTGATGATGAGTAAACTCTGAAACATGCATGTATATAGATGACTTACTTTTATGCACGTTATAATTAATAATTAATAATTAATTAATAATATATACATATATATATATATACAAACACACACACACACACACACACACATATATATATATATATATATATATATATATATATATATATATATATATATATGTACTCAAAATGTGGTCCGTGCACTTCACTGCAGCGTCAAACAACGAATTATTTTTGCAACACACACGGCACAAATTAAAAAATAGAAATCACGCATACTATTCATGATCTAAGCTGACCTTCAAATTTCCCGCTTTTCTAGCAACGACCCTGCATATATATATATATATATATATATATATATATATATATATATATATATATATATATATGACCGGATGTTATGACATTTAAAATTAAATGTTAAAATTTCAACGATATTTCTCGCGGTTGAGATTGACAGTGATGTTTGTTCCTTGCTAATAGAGTCAAAGTTGGTGTGTCGGCCGATTTCGAATAATAATCATGTCACCCTACACTGATGATTCCTGAAAGGATGAAATACTAGTGTCTCTAGGTATTAAACAAACTTGTTATTTTAATAATTGTGTCAAACCCTTTAAGAAACTTGGTACTTATTGTTGAGTACTTTAAAGTTGAAGCAGAAAGACGGTCACCAAAGCTCGTATGAATAGATCATGATGCTATAACCATTAGACTACTATGGCCGGGTGTTACGACATTTAAAAAATAAATGTTTAAATTACAATGCTATTTCTCGCGGTTAAGATTGGCTGTAATGCTTGTTCCTTGCTAATGGAACCAGAAATAGCTTTGTGGCCGGGTCCGAATCTCACGACCAGTAGTAATCGTGTGATCCTGCGCTGATGATTCCCGAAAGGATGAAACACTAGTGTCTGCCTGTATTAAAAAATATGAATATATATATATATATATATATATATACAAATGAAACAGACAGAATGTTATAATGAAAGGGAGATAATTGGAGGGATTTTATTGGAGGCAGACGAGTGCCGTATATTGTCATTGCATATTTTTATAAGACTTTATAAAAATAAGACTGAAATTAAACAAAGGACAGTGAATTTACTGGAATCCTGGAAAAATCACGGATTACAATAGAAAAATGTGAGCATTAAAAGTAATATGGTTAAGCTTAAACATTGAAAAGTAAAGGACTAGTTCTTCAAACTTAAAAAAAAGAAAAGATATTCTAGTAAAAGATTAAAATAAATTGATAACTTAAAATATTGCAGTATTAATTTTGTTTTATTCAGTGTATAACATTATAATCAATTCTTAGTGCTTCAATATTTTAAGTTATAAATTTATTATATTTTTTACTGGAATGTCTTGTCCTTTTCTTTTCCAGTTTTAACGACTAGTCCTTTAAGTTTCCATGTTTAAGATTAACCATATTTCTTTTTGTCCTCACATTTGTCTATTGATATATATATATATACAAAAAAAAATTCCACTGCCAAGCAACGGCGAAACTCGAGCCCTTGCCTTCCGGTTCGTTGACTGTCATGGCTCTTGTGGGCTGCGACGTTGTTTGGCTGTGGAATTTATTTTATATATATATATATATATATATATATATATGTATGTATATATATATATATATCTCACATTGTGAAAATCCTATCATAGCTCGCTAGATTAGCATTGCTGGATGGCACCGTCCTTTCGAGTTTAAACTTCTGCTTGTGAGACATTGGCTTGGAGTTATTAGCTGGTGGGATGACCGCGTCCCTTGTTGAGACGAAGTAGCTCCATTTCACAAATATCGGCGCGTTTTGCTTGATCTGTGTAAATTAATAGAATTTCTTGTGTACGGGGAGTTAACTCAGTTGGCAGAGTGCTTGCCTCGCATGCAATAGGATCGGGTTTCGAATCCTGAGTGCGGATGTGTCTAACTGATGAGCCCAAATGAGCGTGAAACTCGAGTATTAGACTTCAGTTCGTTGACTGTCATGGCTCTTGCGAGCTGTGACGTTGTTTAGCTGTGAAATTTATTATATATCTCTCATTTTCTGAAAATCCTAAATATATATATACAGTCCCGGTCAAAATCATAAGTTTACGCATAATATCGAATTTTTAATCAAACAAATGGTTGAAACCATTGACAAAAGCGAAAATATGATGGAAAAAATGAAATCTGCTTCATTCGAAACCTAACCCTGATCTAATAATCATTTTAAAAAAACAAAAATTTTTCCTGGTGAAAATGATAAGACCACTTTAATAAAATCGGCTAGTTTTGAAAGAATGCATACGAAAAGCTTTCTATTTTACTAAATACAACTTGTTAGTGAATAAAAAACATCTTACTAAATTATAAATGGCAAAAGGGACATTATTATCAGAGTTTGAGAGGGGAAGGGTCTTTGAGCTTAATAGGGGTGGACTCTCCCATAGATCCATTGCAAACGAAGTGAATCGAAGCAAAACGGTCATAACAAATATTTTAAGAAATCCAGATCAATATGGGTGTAACGAAGCATGGCGACACCGGATAACCTTGCTTCCTAGGTTGAGGGTGAGTGGGATGGAGCTGAGCGAGAAGTCTCAGTCCCATCTCGTGAGAAACCAACGAATTGTCATCGGGTGACAAGTAAATTATTTGGAGTTCAAAAGGGTCAGGAAAGATAAGCCAGATACCTGGTTAGCGAGGGAAACGCAAGGAGGTCTGGGGAGGGTCGACGAGTAAGTCGACCACGAGTGTAAATGATAACATGATTCACTTAAGCCAACAAGTTGGGGGTGACGAGAGAGAAAGAACAAACCCCAAAAACAATTGAATTAGTCATTCTAATTTTAAGGGAACAAATTGGTTAAATGCCTAGACAGATAACTAATTCTCGGAATTGAATCGAAAGGGGGTCGGTTGGGAAGGCAGAGAGAGAGAGAGAGAGAGAGAGAGAGAGAGAGAGAGAGAGAGAGAGAGAGAGAGAGAGAGAGAGAAAGAATTATGATTACCCGTCGAATAGAGAGGTTGGGCCGACTACGGAAGGAAGGGAGCATGACGTTTAATAAAACTACTGCGGAGATAGACGAAAGAAGAGAATCGGACAGTCTGTCGAACAGAGAAGTTGAGAAGCCTCGCGTACTGCCAGCCTCTTCTAATTAAGACGAAGAGAACTAACAAGACGGTCACTTAGAGTTTTTGTTTAAATACACTGTGGGGGTTGCATTCCAAGCCTGACGAAAGTATAAGTGACGAGCCGAGCCTTAATGTATACCGAATCACTAAATGAACAGCCTAAAACTATCCTCATCGTTGTTGATTGTTTCCGTTTATACTTGTGAAGACGGCCCTTCGATTACAGCATAACCAAACTTGACTTTCCAGCCGTCGCAGACATAGAGAGACGGCCACCGACGAGAAGACGATCACGACAGAGATTACCAAGAATTCTCGACTGGGCGTTACGACACTAGACGGCCAGATACCAACGTCCAATTCGGAGAGATTCAGAGAGAGGGAGAGAGACGGATGCTTGCGTGGGGTCCGAGGCTCGAAGGAGCGAAAATATAGCCAACCGTCCTTAGGGTTAGTGCGCGCCGTTTTTCACCGTGCGCGCGCGACCCATGCGAGGGAGAAAGGGTTATATGGGCACAAAAAGAGTCCAGATCAACCAAAATAATAACCCACTCACTGGATCGCTGTATCAGCAGAAGTTAAAAAAATCCAGTATAAGCTCAAGTCGATTGAAAAGTCAAACAGCAGCAGAATGTTGTCCTAAAACCACCAGAAGGCATCCGAAAATGAAGGTTTTCAATCATTTAAAGCGACTGCAGAAACCACGTCTTCTTGAACAGTACATAACTAACCGACTTAAATATGCCGCCAAATACCAGACTTGGGATGAAGCGAAGTGGGAAAATGTAATTTTCTCCGATGAGAAAAAGTTTAATCTAGATGGTCCAGATGGATTTCAACACTATTGGCATGATAAAAATTTGCCCAAAGAGATTTTTTCAACTCGGCATAGTGGAGAAGGGTCGTTAATGATCTGTGGTGCTTTCTCGTCAGCTGGGACCCTAAAGTTGTAAGTAGTGAAAGGCCGGCAAACATCATTGAAGTACACTTCGATGCTTGAAAATGCTTCTATCAGGACTGAAGATCTACGTCTGTGTGGAAGAAATTGGATTTTCCAGCAAGACAACAATGCGATACACACTTCGACAAGCATGAGAATACTTTTCTTCAAATAATATAGAATTGTTAGATCATCCAACATGTTCTCCGGACCTCAATTCCATTGAAAATTTTTGGGGACGGATGGCAAAAGAAGTGTTCAAGGATGGAACCTAGTATGATTCGATAAAGGAACGTTTTGATTCAGTTTTCAGTACATGGGATAAAATTCCTTCGCAACTGATAAAAAACTTAGTCGCAAGCATGCCGAATAGAATTTTTGAAGTAATGCGTAATAATGGAGGCTATACTAAATACTGAGACCCTTTTAAGTAATTTATAATTGCCTTTTGTTAGATAAATTATCAGTGGTCTTATTTTGACCAGGCAAAAATGTTTGTTTTTTAAAAAATGATTATTAGATCAGGATTAAGGTGTCGAATGAAGCAGATTTCGTTTTTCTGCATCATATTTTCCCTTTTGGCAATGGTTTCAACAATTTGTTTGATTAAAAATTCGATAATATGCGTAAAGGCTTACTTCCTTAAGTGGTCATATGATTTTGACCAGGACTGTATTTAGAAAATGAGCAAATATTTCTGTATCTATTTTTAACGTGCTATCTTATATACACACACATACATACATCTAAATATATATATATATATATATATATATATTGTATATTGTGTATAAGACCGTAAACGACCAAGTTTTCTCTGATTCTCTCTCCTCTGATCTTGAGCAAATGGTACAATGGGGAAAGAGGTGGCTTGTTACTTTTAATGCATCTAAAACCAAGCTTTTATCTTTATATCATCAACGCTCTGATCCCCATCTGGCAACAGATGAAATGAATGGCTCTCGTCTTGGGGATGTCTCATATTTTGACAAGCTTCTGGGCTTGACCTTTACTCCTGGTCTAAAATGGAACACATACATTAAATCCGTTGCCAAGGCCGCTGGAAAAATGGTGTGATCCTTCTTTTCGTATTTATTATTAGAAGGGATCCTTCTTGTCGTATTTATTATAATATATACAATTTCGAGAAAAACACAAAAAGGACTATTCGGAGACTGGGGAAAATAAAAAAGGAAAATTGTAAAACAGAATACTTCCGTGCCATTCAATAATATTTTTCTAAATGAGATCTATATATATATGCACACACACACACACACATATGTATATATATATATATATGTGTGTGTGTGTGTGTGTGTGTAAGATAGCACGTTAAAAATTGACAATGTAATTTAATTTAGTGTATTATTTTATTTTACTGCATTATTTTAGTTTATTTGATTGCATTATTTTAGTTTATTTTATTGCATAATTTTTAATTAATTTATTGTATTATATTAGCTTATCAGAAGGCCGCCCATTATTTATTTTATTGTATTATTTTAGTTTACTAGCAGGCCGTCAGCTATTTATTTTATTATATAATTTTAATTTACTAGCAGACCGTTTAGTATTTATTTTATTGTATTATTTTATTACACGTAAGTCACCACTTATCAAGTCCCGGAGGCTACTCGAGTATAAGGGCTATTGCTTGTACAGTAATCAATGGGACAATATCGTAGTAATCGTTAGTAATGGAGATCTGATAAAGCTTCTTAAGGAGGCGGTTTATCAGGAATTTGTTTATTTGGACTTGAAGACATCCAAGTTGTAGTCAGGTGGGAAACAGGCAAACGGAAGAGAGTTCCACAGGCGTGCACTTCTAAGAAAGAGGCTTTGTTCATGGAATCTACGTTTTGATTTAGACACAGATAAAGAATGGGGAAAATTACTGACAGTGGGACAATTACTGACAGTGGTTTCACCCAGACGTGTGTTTTTCATGAAAGATTGGCGAGGATGAACCAGAAATTAGAGCGCAGACGAGCACTTGAAATGGAAATAACGATAAAACAACGACAGGCTCGCAACGTCTCTTCTGTGGGAGAGAGGTTGCAGGGAAGAGAAAAGGGCACCCCCCACTAGGTTACGAAGTCTATTTTATACTCTATCAAGGCAGGATAGGCTGTTTTTAGCAGCTCCTGTCCAGATGTGGCAGCAGTACTTCATGGCAGCAGTACTCCATCCTTGGACGTACTTTTCTTTAAAAATGGAGAGTAGATAATGCATTGTGTATGTGTTATCGGCAGCTGCAGTAGCTCCCGCTTCTACTTATTTGTCCTTCAGTCCTATTTCCAATGAGTGATTTTTCTGATAAAGGGTGAAGAAAAAGCTGCTTTCTAGGTCGGCAGTAATTGCGTGAACAGTAGCCTGAAATGTCGGAAATTTTCTGTTTCTATGTCTATCCTTGTGGCCATGCCACTAGTAAGGATGCTTATTAAATCATTTCTCTCTGATAGGTTCATAAGAGTAGTGGTTGATGGGCAGAAATCAGAAGCTCTTAGTATTAATGCTGGAGTGCCTCAGGGGTCCATCTTGGGCCCAACTCTCTTCCTGATCTATATTAATGATCTTCCAAATCACATCCTTACATAATTCGTAGACATCTATGGTGATGACACTACTATCTATGGTAGCACATCTAAGACCGTAAACGACCAAGAGTCTCTGATTCTTTCTCCTCTGATCTTGAGCAAATGGTACAATGGGGAAAGAGGTGGCTTGTTACTTTTAATGCATCCAAATCAAGCTTTTATCTTTACATTATCAACGCTCTGATCCCCATCTGCCATCAGTTGAAATGAATGGTTCTCGTCTTGGGGAGGTCTCATGTTTTGACAAGCTTCTGGGCTTGACCTTTACTCCTGATCTTAAATGGAACAAATACATTAAATCCGTTGCCAAGGCCGCTGGAAAAATGGTGGGATCCTTCTATCGATCCAGTAGATATCTCACTGCTGATGCAATCCTCTATCTATATAAGAGCCAGGTACGTCCAATGATGGAGTACTGTTTCCATATCTGGGTAGGAGCTGCTAGAAAGGACTTATCCTACCTTGATACAGTTCAAAATAGACTTCGTAGCCTTGTGGGGGATGCCCTTTTTTCTTCCCTGCAATCTATTTCTCATAGAAGAAATGTTGCGAGTTTGTCTCTGCTTTATCGTTATTTTCATGGCAAGTGCTCAGCTGAGCTCCATTCTATGGTCCCCTCGACAAACTTTCACAAGAAACACCCGTCTAGCAGAAAACACTATCACTAAGTTCCCCCACTCTTTATCTGTGCCGAAACCTAAACGTAGATTCCATGAGCAAAGCTTCTTTCTTAGAACTGCACGCCTATGGAATTGTCTTCCGTTTTTGTGCTTTCCAGCTGACTACAATATGCTTGTCTTCAAGTATAACGTAAACAAGTTTTTGATGAGCCGTTCCATATAAGTTAACACATTTACCGAATCTCCATTACTAACGGTTACTATATTGCCCAATTTCTACTGTACACTCTTTAACCTATATCCTCGAGTGGTCTCTTGGCCTTGATAAGTGGTGATGCCTATGTAAAAAGAGAAAAAAAGGTAAACGTTTCATCTGGGCTGACGTTATCCACCTGATAGTCAGGGACCCGGACCTACGGAGGCTATCTTATTAGCAGGCGCAAACTACTGGGGACGCTGTATTGCCATTTGGTGAATGGATTCTTGACCATGCATAGTCTCTGTTGGGGCCTCTCAATGCCATACTAGTGGTTAATTGTTACGGCTTTACCTTATCATGTGCTACAAAAAAATTGTCTTTTTCTCCCTTACTTTCCCTCTCTAACCTGCTCTTACCAAGTCGGTCGACTTGTTCCACAAATCCCAAAACCTCAACATGAATTATCTCCAGAAAAAAACACGAACAAACCTAGAACCCCATCCTCCAACGTAGACCCCTACTACCAGGTCTCCTTTTCTAACATCAACGGTCTACGTTCCAACCTTCCAGAGGTTGAAACCCAATTGCAGGAGACGAAACCGGGCATATTGTACCTAAACGAAACTGGCATAAGGCCGACCACTTCCCTAGATAGGTTAATAATTAATGGATACTCTAACTTAACATCTAAATCTGACGCCCAAGGTCGCCATGTGCATGGAATCTGTGCCTACATTAAAGATGGCTTTCCGTGTGGTAGGGATATCTCCAGAGAAGATCCTAATTTACCTTATATGTGCTTCCGGGTTGCACTTGCTTACACCACTATATTTATATTTTCCCTCTATCGCCCCCACAACAGCGGAGTTACTATCTTTAAGAGCATCTGAGAAAATTGACCACACCCTGTCTATTTAGTTTACTAGCTAGCAGTCCGGTATCGTATCATGTGCTTAAATATGATATTTTGATAATTCCAGATGCCGTATTTATTATAATATTATATTATATTGGACCCAATGTATAGTAATGATTTAAAAGGTTTAAAAAAAAAATGACTCGTGCGTGACCACCGAGAATCGACACCAACGCATATGTTAGACGCAAATGTCAAACTTACGTGAAACGCCAGTCTTTAACCCAAACAGAAGTCACTACGTTATTAAACGTCCAGTTTTTATTGGTTTAAACAGTTCCTTAAAAACAGTCTGCGAACTAATTTATAAATAATATAACAACAAAAGGAACGATCCGTATTTTTTAGCCTGATTATCCGACACGAGCTGGAAGCCGACGGGAAATATTTCAGGTCTGAAAACCGCCAAAAAAAAATAAAAAAAAACACATAATTATATTCAAACCTACAACTTCTTGAAAAATCGTCGAGCATTTTATTTCTTCCTTGCCATTTATATATATATATATATATATATATATATATATATATATATATATATATATATATATATATATATATAACACATTTATATAACACACACACACACACACACACACACAGTATGCCCCCCGGGATACGGTGTCTCAAGGAGAATTTTTTTCAGGTTACGATGTGGAAAAATATATTATCCCGACCCCTGGTTAAGGTATTTACCCTGCCGTACGATGTTATTTATAATGTTATTTGATTATATACATGTGTATTATGTACTGTACTGTATATTGCTACTAATTTTTTTATGGGTTCTACTGTATTAATGGCCTGGCAATTTATTTTATTGCTTTTATGGCTTCTATTCTCTCCCTGACATAATAAAATAAAGCTGGTCTGCTAGGCCACTATACATACAAATATAGGCACATTACGACATCTTATTAGTTTGAAAATATAGTTTGTTTTTTTTAACCAATAGTCATGAAATTTTAACCATAGAATAAAATTCTAATTTAAAAAAAAAAAAGCCTGGACTATTTTATGAAGTTTAATCTCGTTGAACCACAGATATTAACATTTCAATATTCAATTTTGCTACGAGTATAGATATTTCCATATATATATATATATATATATATATATATATATATATAATATATATATATAAAACTCTAATGACTCTGTAACCGGTGTTGAAACCCAACATCCGCTTTACGACTTCCAGTTGCGCATGCGTACATAAACATAAACCCATTATAACGTAAACAAATAAACACAAATCGCTGGACTGGTTTCGTACAAAGTAACGAGGGTCTTTAGAAAAGCGAATATTTTAAATTTATTTAATAAAAAAAAAACTTCAAGATATGGGAAGCAAACGCAAAACCTGATTACAAATAATACGCATAACCATCGACCTGTTTCATATATATGATATATATTATACTAAATAATCAACACGGTAATAAACGTGTTGTTTTACTGTGTGCGTTTTTAGCGTCCCAGTTGCTTTTTCGTCTTTTAATTATCCAAATAAACAATTGTTAATACTTTCTATTGTTTTTTAAATCGTTCATTTCCTTATTATTTAACCGCAGTTTTTTACAAATAAATCTACTTTAACCCGTTGACAGCATTTTACAACGGCGATTTACCCAGCTTCTTCTTCTTTTTTCAATTTATTCTCCATTTTTAATACACATTTCTTAAAAACATTCATACATTTTCTTCTACACTACCAACATGAATAAATAACCCCGAAAATATTTTTAATTACAAATAAATAATCAACGCGACAAGAAAACGTATTGTTTTACTGTATACATTTTCAGCGTCCCAATTTTTTAATTTTTTTTTTTGCGTTTAAATTTTCAGATATATCAAATTTTGAATTTAACTTTAAGTATTATGGTATCTGTTCAGTGCACATTTACCTATAAGTATGGCAAATCACTTATAATTCAATGGCTGTAAGTTTTTTTAAATAAACAATTATAAACAGAACGACTCATAGAAATCTATCTATATTCTTTTTTCATTTTAATATACTTTCATAGAAATATTTCTGTTATGTCACAGAAATCTATTTTCTTTACGCCACAAGTGTCACGCTCATACATTAATTCCATAGCTAATATAACATACTGACCCAACGGGTCACAGGTAGTCTAGTATATATATATATATATATATATATATATATATATATATATATATATATATAGAGAGAGAGAGAGAGAGAGAGAGAGAGAGGGATAGATAGAAAAATAGATAGATAGATAGATAGATGGATAGATAGATAGATAGAGGGTCACTTTTCTATATAAATTGAATTTAAATGAATGCTCACTTCATGACCATCTTTGCTATAAAGTGGGGTTTTATTTTACATTAAATTAATATAGAAAAATTATCAACCCCATTTTTAAAACAATAATTTATTCTTATCATTGAAATTACTTGTTCCTGGGATTTTTTAGAGCTGTTTTCTTTTTAATAAACTTATAATAGTGACAAATTAAAGGATTTTTTGGCTGGAAATATACTGCACATTTTTTCAATCGTAGTCATTTGTAATCCTAAATTTGCATATGAATTACAAAATATCTGATATTTCCCCAAAAGCTCTGGCCTTGATGGAAGGGAGACTAAAGCGTGCTTCTATTGTTTCAAATTATCTGAAATAACAGCAATATATGTTTTATCTGTTTGGTTACATATGTTTCAGATGTTGGATCATGTTTACGCTCTAACAGCCTCGTCAGACCTTACAGAAATGGTTATTAGTATTAGGAATAATTATTTTAGAAGCTTCTACAGCACTTCTTCCTAAACATGGTCCAACATCTGAAACATATTTAACCAAACAGATAAAACGGTAATAAAAAATAAAACACATATTTGCTCTGCAATAGCATTGACCACTCTCTTCAGGTTTTTACTAATTACCAGTCTTACGATATATATATATATATATATATATATATATATATATATATATATATATATATATATATATATAATTGAATTAACTGTAACACAAACGTATCTTACATTTTATTTCTCTTACGCTCTGTCTTTATCTATCTCACCCCATATCTTCCTCTTATACGCAAACACAAACTCACACACACACACACAACACACGCATATATATATATATATATATATATATATATATGGGGGGGTGTTCCATTGTATTGTGAGTAATCTTACCATTTCCTAACTTCAAAAATCCATTTTCCTCCAAATAACGAAAGTTTGCAGACGGCAAGTTTCTCCTGTAAAGAAATAGGAAATAGAAAAAAAAAATCATCTCATCTTTGGAAATGGCATATAATGTCAGATAAGAGGTGGCGCCATTATTACCGTGTCTGTCTTTCTTTGAAATGGATTCGTACAGCAGGCATTCTCGTATCATGGAACTAATTTTTGTTCCACGCCTCATTTCAGAGTATATAAATATCAATCCAAATGTATTCGTTATTACTACCAACTAACCTTTGTTTGAGGTGCTCTCCTGTGCTATTTAGTGTCATTTAGTGCATCAAAATCGATTCTTTCAGGGTTTTATTGCTAATATAAATAATTTTCTTACTCATTTTTAAGCCAAACAAGGCATATTGCTATTTGGAACGTAATGGTCTACTACTTGGGTTCGTGTCTAACAGCGGACTGCAGCTAGTTGAAATTATATATATATATATATAATTGGCAGGGCCGGTTAACCGGCGTTTTCCGGTGGAAGCATTACAGATCCAGAACAGAATCGGTAAGGGACCTCCCTCAAAAACAAATTATCATACGATTGTTGTTGATGGCCACTGCCGTCCCTGGTAAATAGTGGACACTTTTCAAGTGGGAGCTAGTGAAAGCCACTGTCTTTGATTATATGCAGTGTTTGTTACTGAGGATTAGTATTTGTTTGGGGCGATAACCTGTCGGTACTGGCTGCTTTTAATTTAACATTTTGAAAATTTTAAGGTTACCAGTAGTTACATTTCGAGACGGCCAAAAATTTAAAAAAATAAAAAATAAAAAAAAAATAAGGAGGAAAGATGGTATTATTTTACAACCTAACTAAGCGTAGTTTAAACGCGCCTAACCTCCCATGTTAGGAACGGAATTTGGAATAAACATCCCAAGTCTAGGAAGCTATTCTTAATAAGTGGAGGTTGGGGTTGTTAATTCTGGAAGATGTTTTTATCACGGGAGAGCATGGCGTTTATACTTAGCTGGCTTTAGTCATGAGGAAATCCCTTATTATTGTCTGTTGGTTGGTTAGATGGTTGGTTTTGTTTTACGGCATATCAACCCTTTTCGGGTTATTTAATGCCGAATCCAAAGATTTTGAAAAAAAAAAAATTAATAGAATATATTTGTTGTTTTCAAGTCGGTTTGTATTCAACCCATAGTTGGGACCTTAACAGGTACTACCACTCAGGGTCAGAGTGGACCTGGGAGCAACGGTAATTACAGGGTGGCTCCACACTCCCCAAAGCCCGCAAGCTGGGGCCTCACCACTGGATATAGTTTATGGTCATATCCAGGACCCCCATTGTAGGGAGGCAGTCGGTGTATTCTAATGCCCCACCGACAGGGCCTTATTATTGTATGTATAAACGTAATAGGTAAAAAATGTAGGTTATTTTTATTTATTAGATGTAAAACAATGCTGGATTACGTGATACCAAAATACCAAAATAAATTCCCATACACAAAAGAAACAAATCAGGAAAAATATGTGTAAATAAATGTAAGAAGCAAAACCTAAAAGCGGGAAATTTTTACATTAGATCCACTTGCACATTTTCTTTTTTTTTTGTCTCAAGTTGTTTGCAATTGTTGTATCGGTTTTATCTATTTCAGCAGCAAGTTCCATAACGGTTGTACGCTGACTGGACTCGAGTAAGGCTCTTAATTAATCGCTGTCAGCATCCGATGGCCGACCACTACGCTCATCCTCTTCAAGAAATATCTTTAAAATAAACCCATTGTGCTGTGCGTACAGTAATGTTTCCTGGGCCAACCGCTTTCTTAATATCGTGAACTTTTTCAGCAGCTTTTCAACCTAGCTTGAATTAAAATAAGAAAATTGTATGAATTCGTTTTTTTCCACCATCTTGTATTAAAAATTCTAAAAAGAAAACATACTTGTTTTAAAATGATTGTAATTGAAACGATTAGATAGAGCGAAAAACGCTTTTTAAAATGATATATAAAGTAAACGTATTATAAGGAAAACTAATTTGAAAATACATCCTTTGATGTGAAAATTTAAAATTCCGTAAGAACCTTCTTCTCAATCTAAAAGAAGACACTGTATTAATCTGTTTCTCTTTTAAGACGTTTTATTGTGACTTTAGGTGCAACTCTTGATATTTTGTCTTATTAATGAAGGCATGTTAGCTTTTTTTTACACAGATTTAAGATTGGAATATGTTTTTTTGTTTTATTTAACTTCAGAAATCTAGTTGCCCTCTTTAGGGAACTAACACTTGATCTCTATATGAGATACCTTTATATCTCAAACGCTAAATTATTAAAGAAGTAAGGAACATAATCTTTTCCTTCCAATTTACAATTTAAATATTTTATTATATAGATTTCTTGTGGTCTCTTAGCTTTGCTAGATGCCAAGACAAGGTTTTTTCTAGTCTGGTGGAGTATCCAGCTTAGTGCTGTTATTTAAGGTAACATCAGTTAGAGAAACTGCCAGTTTGGATTGCAATACCTAGATCTTATATCGTACTGCGAATACTACGTAATTTTGAATATTTAGTCAGGGTTTACTTTTAGGAAAAAGAATCATGATGCTAGGTTATCATAACAAAACTCAGTACAGAGAGACCTTAAACACACTAGTATAATGTCTAGTAGTCATTCAAGTTTCTCTCTCATATATTTTGGATTGCTCTGTCATATGTTGAAGCTAATTTTTTTACCAATTATTAACGGTCTTTTGTGTGTCGTCAAAAGTGAAATCCGGGGTTTGAAACATGAAAACCATAAATCTATATCACAATACGTCTATAATTATTTTGCATAGGTCATGTATAAAGGTTAATTCATTACGAAGTATAAATACCTGGTCTGGTACAACCTCAAAGTGAAGATCTCGGGGCTGCCATTCTGATTGCTTGTTATAAAAACCGCTTTGATTATTCAAAATTCATTATATTAGCGTATTTTTTCCATTTTAAAAGGTAGTTAAGATTGTTAGTATTTATTACGTTTTAAAAATTGTGAAAAATATGACTGAAAAACAGACGGACAATATTTTTATTTATATAATCGTGTCTATTTAAACCTGTGGTTTCATATGTATCAGCAATGCAAAATTATAGTAATAGTTTCGGCTTCTAGCAGACATATACCAAAATTTCTATTAACAATAGATACATTTTTAGTTCACGACAGAAAAGCAAACGCTTTAAGATAGAGCTTTCAAAGGACTATATATATATCTATCTATATATCTATAAAAACAGAGATGTGTGTGCCACAGACGATTTCTGATTGGTTAATCCAATAATCACATCTCCTAAAAAACTATGGTTCCTAAGTTCTTAAATTTACCATAAAATATTATGCCCTTATTTATTGTCCATCTTGGAAGGGTCTATTTTTTTCCTAACTTGCCATTTACAAATTACAAAATTACGAAACTTACACCATCCATCACAATCCAACCTCCGACACCACGTCCGCCATTCTGGCGCTAGCCGCACACACGTACACACAACACGAAAACAAACGCTGTCCTCCAAAGGACAGACTATTATACTACTACCCAGCACACGCGCACACACGCACACAGGCACACACGCACACACGTACACACGTTCACTACCGTCCTTGTGTACGTCACGTTGTTATGGCAACCAAGCCCGTTCCCTTTTATCCATTCATTTGCTTATACTTTCTTTTACTACATTTTTTATTTATTTTTTTTATTTATTAAAGATAAGAGAGTAATTCGGGTATGCATACTAAGCTGTTAACCGTTAGTTTGCGTGTTCGATCCTGATCGATTCTACTTTTTTTAAAAATTCTATTTGTTTATTAAATCCTATCCGAAGCGGGGAGGGGCAATACCCTTTCCTTCCACCTCCTCCCAAGGGTGGGTTCCTAACGGAAGGGAGTCCGATCCTCCACCCACCTACGGGCAAGCAGGGGGAGCTGGCCACCATCCCCCACCAAAAGGGGAAGCCTGGCATATTCTCACCCGAAAGGGGGAGCTTGGCAGTTTCTCCCCAAAAGGAGGGAGCCGGTGTCCCCCCAAGGGTGGGGGGCGAAGAGGCCAGGCGGAGGTGACATTTGGGGGGGGGGAGAAGCCTCCAGGTACCCTCCTCCCTGAAGGTGGGGTTGGGGATTATCTCTCCCTGAAGGGGGGAGGCCTGCACCAAGCATGTACATCCAGAGGGGTGCCTTTTTTTGTTACCCCTCGGAGTGGGAAGAAGGCCGATCACCCAGGCAACGCCGGGTAACCCCTGCTAGTATATATATATATATATATATATATATATATATTCAAAGGGCTAATGAACCCTTTTTCGGGGTCAACGGCCAATTAGCACCGTGTATATTTTGTGTGTATGTATGTGTGTATGGAGAAGGCTCCCGTAAGCCATGGTAAAGGCAACCTTTCTAGGAGAAGCAAATCTCTGATTAAAAAAAAAACATAAAGCGGGAAACCAGTGCTCGCATTAAGCTGGTCTGCAGTTTAACTTGTTGCTGGCTATCTTGCCCTTGCTTGTTGCTGGATCTCAACGTTTTGAACTGAGAGAGATACTTAGTTAATGTGTAGACATATGGCAAGAATTTTCTATTACTCGTGTAATGTTGTGACCCTTTGACTGTGATCATAACGTAGTATCTGTGATCACTGTGGCAGGCAGGGCCAAGGGTCAAAACATTATTATTATGATTATTAATTGAGTTGAGCGACGGCGGGTCGCTCTATCGATTTTTATGATTACAAAAATAAACAATTTGATTGGGGAAAAGTGATCGACAACTAAATAATAAACAACTACAAAAAAATTTGATTTAAGAATATACAGGAAAACATACTTTTGGGTTTGTATAAACAAATAATCACATTTATGTTATGTCAGCGGTTTGGGTCTTAGACACGTGATGAGATGTAGATTTGGGGAGATTCTAGTCAGTCGTTAGCTGAACACCAGAGAGAACGGACGACTCAAGGGAGGGGGGCCTCTCCATGATGCAGGGAACGGCGTTTTCTCAGGCAGCCAAGATGTGAAGACGTTGTAATCTCTGAAGATGCCGGCCGGAATCATGAAAATAAATGTTCGTATATAATCCAGGTATGTGTTGTGTTATTTACATCTGTTAAAAAGAACTGTTTGTCTACAACTGTTTCGATACGTCCACGTCAATCGTTTCCTGTTAGAACGGTTGCATAAATGTTAAAATATACACACTAGAGGACCATCTAAATGATACGACATATACACACACACGCATTTACACGTACATGAATATACAGATAAAATATAAAACCCAACTATTCAACATGTACGTCGTTTTTGAACATATTCATATGCACACACAACGTAATCCACGTTCAAATATGAAGTGTATTTTCGTTAAAGAGTGCATTTCTATAGTAACGTCTAACGCATGTGATCGTATGAATTTCGTCATAGAATTTATAGAGCGAAACGATAGAATTGTCTAAAGACGAGATGATTCCATTTCTGTTTGATCAATACCAGTTTTCTACTACTTGACACGTTGAATACAAATCACAAAAGCCAGAGAAACCTATCATGTCTGAAAGTGACACAACTAATTTAGACATAGTGGTATGCTGTTGTTGTTTACAATAAAAATATTCGTCAAAAATAAACATTTTACTGTTAAGGAATAAAACCACTATTAAAGTGTGGAACGAAAATAATGTCGCTCTAGAAAAGACGACATGATTCCATTTTCGTTTAAAAAACAACGGTTATCAATTTTTGCTGCAGACCATTAACTAGTTTGTCAGTTGTGTACAAATCCCAAGAGCGATAGGATAATTCTATCATGTCTGAAAGTGACACAATATTAACCGAGCAAGATTGGAAATGCGCCGGTGCACAACTTAGGCTCTCTACCGATCAAAGTTACGATATCAGCATCATTGTCAGAACCCTCAACATGCACCAGTCATTCACACAAATACTAGGAAGGTGCCCCGAGTCATACTAACAAAGTATCCAGCTACAGTAATGGTATTTGGTGTAGTTTCAAGTAAAGCCCCCGTCATGCAACCTCGCATCTTCGAAATCGGCTTGAAAGCCAATACCAAAGTGTACCTGGATGTGCTGACGAGTATGGTGATCTCCTGGTGCAATCAGGTGATCTCTGGCAGTTCATGAGTGTAGCAGCATGACTCGGCGCCAGCCCACAAGTCCAAGGGGGCCCAGGCTTGGCTTCAAAAGGAATGCTACATCTTTGTACCCTTCACTCACTGCCCCCTCTTTCCCCGACCCGAACCCGCTGGACAACTTTGTTTGGTTATACGTTGAGAACACCGCAAGCATGAGCTCCTACAACAATAAAGCCAGTCTGATCACCGTCATCCGCTGAGTATTCGCCGAGCTCGAGCCGACGCATGTTGAAAAGGCATGCTCCCAGTTCCGGACCCGTATCGAGGCGGTTGTTTAAGCTGAAGACGGCTACATTGAATAGATGCTAGCTGCAATACATAATCAAGTTTGTGAACAGATTTATTTTCGATAAAAGTTTAAAAACGAAGCTGTAGTGTTGTTTTCTCATAGGGTCACAACGTTATTTTTTCACCCTGTAGTAAGTTTTCTACCTAGAATGATTTAGTGATTCGCTTTAAAGCTTTAAAACCGAGACAAATGAACTAATAGAACAAAGTTTTGTAAATTTTCAGTTCGAAAAGATCCAATTAACTTAATGGTGCCTGTTCTTTCTGACATCACGTTTATCAAAGTATTTTCTGGCTTCATTATAATCAGGACAAAAGACACGTTCTCCATTTTGCAAAGATTACGAGGATAAAAATAGTTCAGTGAAAATAGGTTATTAGCTGGCAAAAAGCAATGAATTGTAAATCATGAGTGTTACTTTTTCTCAACATGGCTGATTACATAGTATTTAGTAATAACAAAAAAGAGAGAGATATATCATTAGTGTTTAAGAAAAGTTAGGATTAACCTACGAAATGTTCAACTATTATTTTATAATAGAGTTAGAAGTTTATATTTTCTCTTTCAACTATTAGAATGGTGCAAATATAATGTCGTTTTTTTACGTTAAACTTCAAAAGGTCATAACTCCTTTAATAATAAATGTTCATCATCGAAATAAGGACAGTTAGATTCGACATGTTTTTTTTTTACCAAGAGACACAGGTATATTTATCCCATTAGCATAGAAATCCGGAGTTCTGGAAGCGATGAAGTCATTGAACGCCGATTCGGCATCATCTCGTCTTTTGAAGCATTTTTCGCGCAGGAAGTTGTAGAGATGCTTGAAAAAGTGATAATTTGTGGGCCGGACGTCCGGTGAATATGGTGGATGAGACAAAGCCTTGTGACCCAATTAGTTCAGGTTCTGCAGGGTCAGTGTAGCAACATGCGGGCGAGCGTTGTCCATCAGGAGAATTAGTATTTTCATATTGATCAATCTCGGGCACGTACGTTTCTGCTTCTGGTGCATTTCCTCAATTTGTTGACAGTACTTTTCCGCCGTAATCGTTTCGCCCGGATTCAAAAACCTGCGATAGATGAGACCGGCTGCGGATCACCAAACAGTCACCAGAACCCTTTTTTTGGCGGAATTTCGGCTTTGGGAAGTGTTATGGAGCTTGTACAGCATCCAACGAGTATGCTGAATGTCGTCGGTTTTCGTAGAGAATCCACTTCTTATCACACCGTACAATCCGCTCGAGAAATTAGTAATTTTTGTTGCGTAGAAGGAGCGTAAAAGGCGCGTAAAAATGGCGATTTTTTTTATTATCGTTCAATTCCTGTGGCACTCATTTATCCAACATTTGTGATTTCCCTATTCACTTTAAAAGGCGAACGACTGCTGAGTTATTGACCTCGAGTTCAACAGCAACTTCTCGTGTGGGTTTGTGAGAATCGGCTTCAATTAAGGCTTTTAAATATTACTTATAAACCGCTGTCGGCCGGTCGCGACAGTCTTTGTTTCCGAGGCTACTGTCACCAATGCAAAATTTCCCGAATCGCTGTTTTGCAGTACATTTGTTAGTGGTTCCTGAGTCAAACACATCATTAATATCATGAGCTGTCCCAGCAGCTTTCCAACCTAGTTTGAACTAGAACAAGAAAATCGTGAGATTTGAATGTTATTCGTGCTGCCGAAAAGCCTGCAAAAAGTGTATAAAGTATTTAGATAAAGCGAAAAACACGCTTGAAAACGATATATAACATGGCTATATATATATATATATATATATATATATATATATATATATATATATATATATACGTTTTATTTTTTATTACCGCATCATGGCTATATATATATATATATATATATATATATATATATATATATGATATATCAATAATTTAATTTAGAAATCATGTATATAAGTAACATATGTGAGAAAACGATATTGTTAGTTCACCAACCTTATATAATAATCCATACTCCTATAAATATTGGTTATTTATGTAAACCCTTTTTTCTATTTATTTAAAAGAGAAAATGATATATATTTTAATTGGAATTCATTATTGAGATGAGTATTATTTATTAATTTCATTTATTGCAGACTATTATTCTCATCTTTCTCAGTTGTTTTACGACGTTTCCACCATTCCTCTGGTCTTCGTCATGTTGTAACCGCGACGGGATAGGAAATCCGAATCTTCTAACTGCATTCTAAGCAATTACTGACATCCATAGTTGTCATCTCATCAAGTAAGCCACTGGCCGGCTTTCCGTATGATTGAAACCGTTATCTTCAGAAAATTCTCACCTGGGATCATAGCGATTCAACATCTCTATCCACTGCGCCACGAGCCCGAAAGGCGATCAAGGTTGGATTTTTTGGTCTAATAAATCCACGTTTATTTATTATCTGATCTTTATTATATACTAGCGAGGGGTACCCGGCGTTTCCGGGGTGTTTGGAGGTGTGTGTGCGAAACTCCGGTGGTGGTGGTGGGGGGGTTTAAGAAAAATGTTTTGGTAGGTAAGTATTTGATTATGTGTAAAAAGCCTAAGTTAATAAAAATGCAAATTTAAAAAATAAACCATGGAATGCAGCTTTTTGTTTTCATAACATTTTATATTCTTGTATAGGTAACCTTAAGTCGGAAGAATTTAAAATCTATCCTCACAAAAACGTTTTTCTAAAAATATTTTTTAGTGGTCTTAAATGTTTGATCAACAGTGCAATCTCCATACAAAACATTTTGATTGCAGAAATGCCCCTTTTGACCGAAGTACCGTAAGTTTGCAGCAACATATTACACATACAAATTCAATGCATCTACCCTGAAAACCACTATCTTATGTAGCTTATGACCACCATTTCTACCACATTCACTCGTGATTTTGGATTGTAGGCATCAATACTGCAAGACCAAGCAATAACCAATAAAAAAAACAACACATTTAATGCCGTGATCAACGCATGTCCTTTATTTATGATTTAGTTAGAGTTTAGTTATGATTGTATATTTTTTTATAGGAATGCCTTTGCTTAATTTACTTTTGAGATTTCGTGTTGTCTACACGATTTATTGGATTTACGTCCCCATAAGGCAATTCAGACAATTTGAATGCACTCGCGTGAGAATTTAAATACCTACTGGGAAGAATTGGATTGACTAGTTGGAACCATCCTTTCTTGTTTAATCTCTCTCTCTCTCTCTCTCTCTCTCTCTCTCTCTCTCTCTCTCTCTCACTCTGTACAGGAGTCTGTTTGAAAAAACTGACATGCTGATACTTCCCCTTTTACCGGTAAACCCTGACAAAATATTCAGAATAACATAGTATCTGAAATTGAAATCAGTATGGTTACCTTCTCTGGCGTATACGAGGAATAGTGCTCCTTCTTCGATTGATGTTGCTTCTAGTAAGATTATGAAGATGAATACTTCACAAGACTAGACAACTACTTGTCCTGGAACCAGGTAAGACAAAAAAGATTGCTAATTATATTATGGCTCAGGCAATGTCGGATGTTCCAGGTAGAGAGGTAAATGACCGTCCTTTGAACTGAGGACAACGTTATGGACATAACAAAGTGTTTTGATAACTGAAGAATGTCTCGAAATATGACTGGAATTTAATGTAGAAATAATTAAGTCAGAAATATGTAAAACAATAACATTTTTAGAAGAATGTTTTGTAATATTGGATTGAAATTTGTTTGGTTTTAATAAACAAAGATACATGACAAAAGATCAGGTAAGGATCTTTTGTTACGTAGATACATGACGTAACGAGTTTAGAGACAGCTTAGAAAGTTAGTTGCTATTCAGTCTGTAACGGGCGGCCAAGAGAGACGGGCAACAGATGGGATGGAACCGAGTAGGGGCAAGATCGATGATTAAGATGTAGAAAGAGCTGTATCAACGTTTAACATTTCCCAAATGGGAATAACATTCTGGAATGAAGGTTTCCGAGATAAATCCGAGGTCTGTTGTTCTTGGTAGAAATTTCGTTGCAGCTTTTCGTTCAAAAGATCAAAGATGGACCAAGCGTGTTCGCTAATTGGCCAAATGTTGTAATCCCATAGAATAGTATTCGTCTCTTTTGTTGAAGATATGCCTTTCTTTGTCTGGCAAGAGACAAAGATGTTTATTCCGTCTCCTATTTGTCGTCATATGTAAACATAACTTAGATAAGTTGTTTTGTGACATTTTAAAAATTAGGCGATTGCACGTTAATACGTGTATGAAGATTAGACCCACATTTAATACGGCTCTCGATACGTACATGCATGTGTATATATATGTACAGAATATATACACACTCCCACGGGAATATTATACATAGTTAACTAAAAGAGGGGAAAGTAAATGTTTTTATCTTTTCTTCTAAGGCATCGATTTGTATGATAAGGAACCATATTAATAGAATATTCGAATATCTATATATCTCATACAGAAATCGAGTGTTCGCCTCAAGATAATGCCCGTTGATTTTTGAGAAATTTGACTTGTATAAAATGAAGCAAAAACGTATATCTCTATAGTCTGACGCCTTTTCCTTCCTGATTAATCTCTTTCCTACCCAACAAAAAAAAAAGCTAGAAACCAATTAATCACAATAAGATCTGTTGAACCACATCGGACCCCGAGATATAATAAAGACTACAAAAGCCAAACTCCAAACCAGAATCGATCACCAATAATCTAGTGCGCCTCCCCGCTCCAAATAGATTATCAACTGATCTAAAAACAGTATTAAGCTAGACAAACGAGTCGAGGTACTTTGTGTATGTTTTTCAAACACTGTCTTATTAATTCGGTAAGGAAATCGATTAAAATTTTTTAATTAGACAATAGAAATTACGTTTTCCCCGACAACAGAACTTGATTAAGAAAGCACTCGTCGATGATTTTGTCCGGATTTTGCAAGCAATTTAACACGATTTTCCTGTTACAACCTTATTTGTTTTTTTGCTTACAGATTTACGTGGGCATTTATATAAAATTAATTAAATCTTTTCGTTCAATAATCGACAAACGAATGAAGGAAAAACAAAATGGCGTTGATATTTTTGCCTTTGTTTTGAGTTATTTAATTAAAAGTATACAAAGTTTGACATCGTTGGTAGAGCAGTCATACACGTTTTCGTCATAGAAAGAAGAAAAAAAAACAAATCTGATGTTTTTGCAGATAAATAATGTAAAAGAAACAGACGGTTATATTGATAATGTTGATTGTTTTCGACGAGAATTGATTTCTTGATTGAGAACTATTGATTTGATATTCAATTTGTTTACAATGTATATTCACGTGTAACGTAGTCGTTACATGAAGTACTCAGCACCCGCACGCTGTATGCAGACAGACAAAAAAAAAACAAAGACAAGGAAAGAATTCCGCAAGCTTGTTTTCATTTGTAACAATAGACATTTATTTACATGTACTTTCAGAATAACGCGATGTCTCTTGTTCAAAAGTTTTCTCGTACGCAAATGTGCTCAACAAACTTCTGCATTATCGAACACGTGGTACTCTGTCTTTGCCAGGCTATGTTTATACCACGAATTTTTCTATTGTTTGGGGGAAAAGGTGTGTAAGCCACCAATTTTTGTTTTCTCCGGCATAGTTTTTTTTTTCATTTTTTACACAAGAATCACCAGTTATCAAGGCCCGGAGGCTACTCGAGGATAAGAGTAAAAAGGTATACATTGATTAATGCGATTATAGCGTAGTAAAATATAAGTAGTGGAAATTTTGTGAATTGGATTACTTAGGGGGGACGGTTCTTCAAGAACTTGTTTACGTTGGACTTGAATACAATCAGATTGTAGTCAGCTGGAAAGCAGCCATCGGAAGAGAGTTCAACAGGCGTGCAGTTCTAAGACACAAACTTTGTTCATGGAACCTACATTTGGTTTAGGCACAAATAAAGAGTATGGGAAATTATTGATAGTGGTTTTGGCTAGACGAGTGTTTTTCGTGAAAGTTTGGCGACAGGGGGCAATAGATTGAAGCTCAGATAAACACTTGCCACGAAAATAACGATAAAGCAGAAAGAGGCTCGCAGAATCTATTAAAGGAAGGGAGGTCTCTGAAATCTCCCTTGCTTAACTGCTCAACCACTAAGGCTATGGCAATGAAATTTGCCACACACAGCGAGCGCACATTGGCACACAATTTTTTAAAAGAATAAAAAAATGTTGTTGACGTCAGTATGTGTGATGACGTCATCATTCGTACTCAGTTATCTTAGAATTTAGGTACGTGGAAAATGAATAGCCGATTCTCAAAATGTATAAACATTTTAATCCCTCCCTTTACTTAAAAAAATCCCCCCCCCAAATCAGGAAATTAACCAATTTTAATGAAATTTTCAGTACTTATCAAATAATGATCACAGACAAACTTATTATATCCATTTGAATCTTAGTGGAAACGTACTATTTTGTTTAAACAAAAACATTTTTAATAAAGTTATAGTTTTCCGTAGTAAAAAAAAAAAAATGAATTAATTTACTTTTGCTTTTTTCATGAAAATAAAACATCGTAAATTGTAACACTAAAAGAGAAAAATTAATTTTTTTAAGGAATATTACGAAAAAAGCCCCTAAAGTCCGTATTAATGAATTCGATATAATTCGAAGAAAAATTAATTTTTTTAAGGAATATTACGAAAAAAGCCCCTAAAGTCCGTATTAATGAATTCGATATAATTCGAAGAAAAATTAATTTTTTTAAGGAATATTACGAAAAAAGCCCCTAAAGTCCGTATTAATGAATTCGATATGATTCGAAGAAAAATTAATTTTTTTAAGGAATATTACGAAAAAAGCCCCTAAAGTCCGTATTAATGAATTAGATATAATTCGAAGAAAAATTAATTTTTTTAAGGAATATTACGAAAAAAGCCCCTAAAGTCCGTATTAATGAATTCGATATAATTCGAAGAAAAATTAATTTTTTTAAGGAATATTACGAAAAAAGCCCCTAAAGTCCGTATTAATGAATTCGATATAATTCGAAGAAAAATTAATTTTTTTAAGGAATATTACGAAAAAAGCCCCTAAAGTCCGTATTAATGAATTCGATATAATTCGAAGAAAAATTAATTTTTTTAAGGAATATTACGAAAAAAGCCCCTAAAGTCCGTATTAATGAATTCGATATAATTCGAAGAAAAATTAATTTTTTTAAGGAATATTACGAAAAAAGCCCCTGAGTCCGTATTAATGAATTCGATATAATTCGAAGAAAAATTAATTTTTTTAAGGAATATTACGAAAAAAGCCCCTGAAGTCCGTATTAGTGAATTCGATATAATTCGAAGAAAAATTAATTTTTTTAAGGAATATTACGAAAAAAGCCCCTGAAGTCCGTATTAGTGAATTCGATATAATTCGAAGAAAAATTAATTTTTTTAAGGAATATTACGAAAAAAGCCCCTGAAGTCCGTATTAATGAATTCGATATAATTCGAAGAAAAATTAATTTTTTTAAGGAATATTACGAAAAAAGCCCCTGAAGTCCGTATTAATGAATTCGATATAATTCGAAGAAAAATTAATTTCTCAAACTACCGTTATTATCATTGAATTAAACATAGTTTATTTTATGTTTACATACAAAAAGTTATAATTGCAAAACATATTTCCTCGTTTTTTTTTTAGATTACATTTTTATGTACGATTCTAATATTTTCCTTGTTTGAATGAACTGGGAAAAAGGTTGCAGGGAAGAGAAAAGGGCATCCCTTACTAAGCTACGAAGTCTATTTCGAACTCTCTCAAGGCAGGATAAGCTGTTTTTAGCAGCTCCTGTTCAGATGTGGAAACAGTACTCCGTCGTTGGCCTTACATGGATTTTTATATAGGTAGAGAATTGCATTAGGAGTGAGATATCTACTGGATCGATAGAAGGATCCCACCATTTTTCCAGCGACCTTGGCAATGGATTTTACATACGTGTTCCATTTCAGGTCAGGAGTAAAGGTACAGGCCCAAAAGCTTGAGAAAGCATGAAGCCTCTCCAAGAGGAGAGCCATTCGTTTCAACCGATGCCAGATTGGCATCAGAGCGTAGATGGCGTAGAGATGGAAGCTTGGTTTTAGATGCATGAAAAGTTACCGTTAGTAAGTACTATCAGGGTGGCCCGACGTTGCCCGGGCTCGAATGATAATCAACGAATGGTTTATACTCCCATATGTTCATTGTCATCGAAATCAATAAAATAGCTCATTTTCAATCAAATCGATTGATTTCCTGCTCTAATTGGGACCCGTAGCGACGCAGCTGAGGAAAGTTTGACATGCATTTCAAAGTGACTAAGTTCACAATATATTGCTGTCCATATTGCACTGTAGAGAACGTACTGTTGACTTTGTAAAATTATTTGTAGTTATAATAGCTTGCATCAAAATTTAAAATGAAAAAGTCAAGCCTCATGCTTCAATTGTGCTTCAAACAAGATGCATTTATGTCGAACGCGCTCCTGTCATATTAAAGAACCTGACGTGGATTTAATATGGCTGGAATCACTGGTTGTTTGGTGATAATAGCTTGAATAAATTTTAAAATGAAAAAGTCAAGCTTGATTATCAAATTGTTCTTTAAGCATGCACATTCATTTAGGGCGCACCCCTGTCAAATCAAAGAACATACTGCTTATTTTAGATGTTGGGCTTTTCGGCTTGCGTGGTAATAAAACTTCTGAAATGCACTTGTGATGTTAGGCTGTGTAAGGCGTTAACTTTGGTCCAAAATACCTGTTCCAGGTTTTATCGGATTATTTCGATTATTGTTTATTGAAGACATTCCGAAACAAAGCCTATCCAAGAAGACTGTCTGAAATTTCATAAAAAAATGACCCAGCCGTTTTGTAATCCATAGGGAATGAACTGACACACACAGATACAGACACACAGATACACAAAGTTTATTTTATATAATAGTAGATATGTTTTTTCTTAGTAGTAAAAAATGTATTTTTTATAAATATTTTCTGCTAAAATAGCAACAGCATACCAAACCGTCTAAATCAAAACCAGTTTCTTTTTGTTGTTCTTGCCATGATGATCCTAGATTAATCGAAGATGTGTCTAAATATCCCCGGAAGAGAGAATAAGCAGGTGTATCGGAGTCGTGTTTTGTCCTTTATTTGTCGTGTCTTAATTTGTCGTACATAATTACTAAATACCAGTAGAATACATCCTAAATCTGTCATATATAGATTCATTAAACACTTCACAATAAGTTAAACAATCATTTGGTAAAAATAAACGTCAGTCTATGCCTGCTTTGTCTACCAACGGTCAATTATGAATGGCCAACTCGTTTACCGTCGATTTTAAAAGATAATTTCATGAACTTTGTTTTTCTCTTTCCGAAACTACCGATTGCTTATTGAACTAGAGAACGATATCATTTTTAACAAGGTTGTAAAAACAATAGAAGCAAAGTAGAACAATTAAAACCGAGTTTTATACTTCATCTCTCGCTCTCTCTCTCTCTCTCTCTCTATATATATATATATATATATATATATATATATATATATATATATTAATTATTATATACAAGGAAACTTTGTCCGTGTACGTGAGTTCGTTCCTTACGTACACGGAAACGGCTGGGCTGATTATTTTGAAATTTCACACGAAGATATTTGGTGCGTCTTGGAGTGTTCATACGTACATTTTTTCTCAGAATGCGTCTGAAATCGATAATCGAAAAAATCTGATTATAGAAGGAAGTCCGATTTTTCCCAACGTTAAATATGTTTATGAAACCTAATATCAGAAGTGCATTCCAGAAGTATTATCACGGCACAAGCAGAAAGACCCAGCCTATGACATCAAGTATGAAAGGTTTTATGAGACAAAGTCGCTTTCGAAATAAATGTATCTTTTTAGATTACAATTGAACCATGATACTTGACGTTTGTATGTTTAAATTTAATTCAAGTGATTATGTCAAAATGATTTCATTAAATCTTCTTTGATAAGGCAGGGACGTGAATAAATATTTCTGTTTAAGGCACATTTAAACCATAATAATTGACTTTTGTATTTTAAACTCTAATTTAAGCCATAATATGGAATATTTTTTTATAAAATCAGCAGTAGGTTCTCGACAGTGTAATGGAGAGTACGATATATTGTAGACTTAGTCAGTGTATGGACCTTCCTCCCGGTACGATAAGGGGGCCCCTAGCAAGACCAGGCAGTCAATCAATTTAATCCCAAAAAATTAACGATTTCACTGATATTGAAGACAGTCAAATCATGGGAAGGTCGAACAGTTGTTGATCGTTGTTCAATCGGGGACAACATTGGGTCCCCCTGCTAGATTTAAATACAGTTAATCTTTTTTTTTTTAACTAAGTGTAATTTTATAGGCTGAACTTGAAACTGCCATAAGTGGAATCAAATTCTCAATGATTTGAGTAATTCAATAATTTTTTAATATTTTATCATTCTTCTCAAATAAGGTATGTCACAATTGAAGAATCAAGAGCTACTGTGATAGGCGCCATATTTTCTTTTAAGAAACCTTTATGATGAACAGCGTAGCAAGATATTTGTTCATATTTAAATTGTGTGCTTGTATAGTAAAAGAAAGGGAATTCGAATGGAAACCGGTCGAGAGAAAGAAACTATCAGGGTAGATAATCTAGGGATCGATACAGCAAATGGGTGGAATTTTGCTGTAAGTCAGAAGCATTTATGCCGATTGTGTATCAAGTTTGATTCATGAATAACTAAAAAGCTGTTTATTACTATTCAATGTTAAACACACATTGATACGATATGCAAAAGTTTAACGAATACTGACAAACCTGTCACTTTGCACTTTCTTTGATTTCTATTCTTGATCGTCTTCGTCAGTTCATAGATGGTCTGTGAATTGTTTTACTAGACATAAATCTAAATATTGTGATTCTGCAGAGAGGAACGGCCATTATAATATTCTTTTAGACCTACGGGCTAGATTTCAAGCGTTTCCATGAAACTGCAGGTATCGATGTACGGTCGAACTAATGTACAATGTCATTGAAATATAAAATATGCAACAAGCAAAAAAAGACACAAAAACAGAAAACAACCTGCTAAAATAACAAGTAAGAAATGTTTCCATACGAAAAGGGTTTATAATACAGAAAGGACTTCGGGATTGATTTAGCAAACAATATTGTTAGAATAATATTTGCATTAAACAATAACAAAAAGATGGGACCTTTTACGTAAAAAGATGGAACCTTTCACGTAAAATTCAAGTAACCACAATATCACAGACTCAGGACACGTAAGTATTTCCTCTTATTTCAGGCACCGAAGTAATTCAGATAAAACACATAACTAAATAAACCAATATAGACCAAAAGCCCAAAGGAAGAAATGGACAACAAAAGATAAAAGACTGGCAATGGAATGCTATTATAGAACACCCCCCAAAGACCGAGGATATTGCAAACGGACGAAAGAGTTGTGGGAGATATCCAGTGACAACCATGAATGAGAAAAAAGAATTGAAGACTAAGCGAAAGTTATTATCAAGAGAAGTTGGCTTTCAAATCTAGAACTGAAACACAACATCAGACAAATTATGGAACAGACTAAGACACGCCCCTCGTTGGAACCTCATACATAGAAACCCCAGTTGTAGTAGACTTGCAACACTCAGGCGCAAGAAACATGGAGACCGATATCTAATAAATTATATAAAACATGGAGACTGATATCTAATAAATTATATAAAACATGGAGACCGATATCTAATAAATTATATAAAACATGGAGACCGATATATAATAAATTATATAAAACATGGAGACTGATATCTAATAAATTATATAAAACATGGAGACCGATATCTAATAAATTATATAAAACATGGAGACTGATATCTAATAAATTATATAAAACATGGAGACCGATATCTAATAAATTATATAAAACATGGAGACCGATATATAATAAATTATATAAAACATGGAGACTGATATCTAATAAATTATATAAAACATGGAGACCGATATCTAATAAATTATATAAAACATGGAGACCGATATCTAATAAATTATATAAAACATGGAGACCGATATCTAATAAATTATATAAAACATGGAGACCGATATCTAATAAATTATATAAAACATGGAGACCGATATCTAATAAATAGCAGAATATAACGAGAATAAAGTAGCCGAAGTAGAAAACATCAGCCAACTTATGAATGAGGAAAAAAACAAAACTCAGATCTTTAAAGAATCAAGCGTGGAAGAAATTAAAAGATGAAACAGAGATGGTAAACAAGCTTCTCCGACACATTTTTTTTTACATAGGCATCACCACATTATCAAGGCCCAGAGGCCACTCAAGGATAAGGGTTAAATAGTTTACAGTAGAAATTGGTCAATATAGTAATCATTAGTAATGAAAATTTGGTAAATTTGATAACTTATATGGAACGGCTCATCAAGAACTTATTTACGTTAGACTTGAAGACAACCATATTTTAGTCAGCCGGAAAGCAGGAAAACGGAAGACAATTCCACAGGTGTGCAGTTCTAAGAAAGAAGCTTTGTTCATGGTATCTACGTTTAGGTTTAGGCACAGATAAAGAGTGGGGGGAATTATTGATAGTGTTTACAGCTAGACGAGTGTTTCTTGTGAAAGTTTGGCGAGGGGGGACCATAGATTGAAGCTCAGTTGAACACTTTCCATGAAAATAACGATACATCAGAGACAAACTCGCAACATCTCTTCTGTGAGATAGAGGTTGCAAGGAGGAGAAAAGGACATCTCCTACGAGGCTACGAAGTCTATTTTGAACATCCCAACATATGCCACAGTTTAATCAATGCAGGTTCCAATACAGTAAGTATGAAGTTTAAAGTAGAAAAAAAGACGGGGAAAGAAAATGGTCCCACAAAACCTGGCAGGGAAGTGAGGCTGGAAACCCAAATTAACAAACTAAAGAAAGAAGTTTAAGCGAGCGACTAGAAGAGGAAGAAAAAGTAGAAAAGGGAGGCTCAACAAGAAACAGAAAGCATTAAGGGAAGAATGCAAATATGAATAAAGCAGAATAAAGGAGATTAAGATGATATCTGAACAGTGCAAGCAAAACAGGACCTTTAAAAAATAATGAAAGCCAATTCTATCAAAATCTAAACAAAAGAAAAATCAAATACAGAACAACCGAATCCAACAGAAACGAAACACTACTGGAGCCAGAAAGGGGAAATGCGAGAAGATCATCATAGAAATGCAGGATGGCTGAAAGAAATGTCAAAAGAGTCACAGCAAATAGACGAAGGAAGAGAGAATGAAATTAGCAAGAAATTCCTCAAGACAACTATACGAAAAATAGCCAACTGGAGAGCACCAGGTCAGGACAGAATACATGCCTTTTGGTTTTAGAAATTTACAACGCTAAATGAAAAGCTAGTTCAGCACCTGAAGAGATGTATCAACGAACACATATTGCGGAATGGATGACTAAAGCTATAACCTCATTGGTGCAAAAAAAAAAACAACAACGCAGAAGAGAAAAGGACCATCTCGAGCATCTACATGCCTATAATATGGTTACATACAATGTGGAAAATACTAATTACACAACTAAGGGGGAAAATTATAATTCCTTCCAGAGGAATAGAAAGGATGCCAAAATGGGAAAAAGGAGGTACACACGCCCTATTATACGTAGACCAAAGGATCCTGAAGGAGGTAACAAGTAGAAAAAAAGAATTAAGCCATGGCATAGATCGACTACAAGAAAGCGTATGTCAGGATCCGACAATCATGGATAATAGAATGCCCGAGAATGTACAAAACAGGAAAAATAATACATTTGATAGAAAATATAATGAGACTTGAACTGACAGCTGATGGACAACACATAACTGAAATTAAAATACAAAGAGGGATCTTCCAAGGTGATTCACTATCATCACTAATGTTCATCATTGCCATGATGCCCCTGTACAATATACTAAGAAAATACCAAGCTGGATGCAGGTTCGCTAATACAGAAGAATAAATGAACCACCTTATGTGCATGGATGATCTGAAACTGTTTGCAAAAACATAGACAGAACTAGAGACACTAATAAACACAACTAGAATCTTCAGCCAAGATATCCAAATAAAATTCGGTATGGAAAAGTGCGCACTGCTGATCATGATGAGGGGAAAACTGGAAGAAACAGAAGGTATAGTACTAGCTAACTAAGAGATGAGAGCACTAGGTGAACATGATAGCTACAAATACTTATTAGTCTTAGAAGCAGACACCATCAAAGCAACAGAAAATTAAAGAGTAAATTGGAAAGGAATACCTCACAAATACAAGAAAATACCTCGAAACTAAACTACATAGTAGAAACCTAATTAAATGTATAAACACGTGGGCAATATCACTAGTAAGATAGCCTGCACTGTTTATAAGTTGGATCAAACCAGAACTGAGGAATCTCGACCAGAAGATCCAGAAACTCATGGCAATGCACAATGCACTTCACCCAGAGGAGAATACTACAGACGCAAACTGAACCAAGAAATGGATACAGATGTTTAACACAAAGGAACAGCACATGGAATCAATAAATCTGAAAGCGTATAATTGTAAGTTACCCCCCATACGCCCGTGTGTTCCGGCCATCCGCTTTTTGTGTTTGTGTTTATGTCATTATAAACTGTTATATACGGTATCATCGCGTTGACACACTTGTTGTCGTCAGATCACCGAATTTAAGCAATGTTGAGCCTGGTTAGTACCAGATGGGTCACTATTTGGGAATTCTAGGCGCTGTATGTTCTCTCTGCTTATCTCGGCATTTGTTTCCAGTCGTCTTGTACATACACATCACTTGCCACTGGTATTTAACAATGTCGACTCAGGAGAGGTGTGGTTAAAGATTGCGCACCTCCTGCCACAAAAAGAAATTTCTCCCGTAGGCACTCCTACGTGGGTTATACATAGTCTGTCAAAGACTGAAGGAGCCTGTTTTCATTATAAACTGGTATTACACCAAATAAGTTGGGGGGTCAAGGAGTATGGAAATATCGAGGAAAGAAAACACTAGCCAGACCTCCGCTAGATGAGTGCAAAGAGGACTGGGGCCTTTGGGAAACATTGCCATCCAACTTCGGGTGAATACCAATGGTCGCCTTAAACGAGTAATTAATGGTAAGCGGTTGTAGCGATTACGCAAACTCTTTAGCAAATGTTCTCGAAAGAGTTGGAGAGTACTGGAAATCTGGGGAGTTTTTTTTTGTCATTCAGGTAGGAAGTTGTTCTCAAGGATATATCTTTGATGATGGCCAACTGAGTAAAGAACAATAGAAAATGAATCAAGAAATGCTGCAAATCTCATTGGTGTAATTCTATAACTTTTGGCGATATTATAAAAATCCTATGATGGTTATATTACCAATGCCTCGTCTTGACTTCAATTGGATGCTTCCCACTTTATTTCCCTTTTGATTTTATGATTATGCAAGTCTGTGGTTGCTCACAGATATTAGATGAAAATTATATCGGAAATATTCCATGTGTAATATTAGATGCGTACGATCAATGAATACGTGTTGCATTCCGTGCATTGGCAAACATTTATTCATATATTTCCTGCGAACATATCAGTATGACTTTATATGGTTTCTTACGTATTTTTTTTATCTTAACCAAAACAAAACAAAAAAAAAACAGCTGTTTAGTTGCGCGCAGAAGTAATAGGAATTTGCCTAATGCAACTGATTAGAACATAATATTTTCATTGTCCCCAAAAGTCTGAAGTAACAGGATTTGCTATTTGCATGTGTAATGAATGAAATTGTATATATCATTGCTGACACCCTTCTGGCTCGAAAAACGATGGATACCCCTCTGGAAATATGCTTGTGCGCCAATGTCTGTGCGGCAAGAACGTTATAGTGAAGTAAAAAATAGCGCAATGGATAACAGCCTTTCCTCTGATATAGCGGTAATACCCCCTGGGAACACGTTGGTGTTCATTAGTAAAGAGAAATCTAAGACGATCGTTGAATATGATTGGCTAAGTTGAGAAGGATGAGTGCTTGTGTAAGTACTTATATATACTTAAAAAAATTTTTTTTTAAGTGTTGAGCGAGAATCCCCTTTAAGAAAGGGATGAGACTTCGAAATATATAAGAAACAATAAAACATTTCACAGTACTGTTTATGATTGAACTAGCTTGGGTGCCTGGCGTTGCCCGGGAGTTTGAGGGGTGAGCAAAAAAGGGATAGTAGGCAGGCAGGCTCGAACCTGTTCCGCGGAGAAGGAAAATAACGTGAAAAAAACTTGACGTCTTTGCTGTTGCGCCACTCGCCAAACCGGAAATGATGAATGTTTAAATTAAGGCTAGTCAATCGAAAAGAGGCTTTCGAAACTGTCGGCGAGAAAAGCGACGTCCCCCTGTAGAAAAGTGCCCAGTCGAGAATCAAGAAATTATTATTTCTATCCAATGTTTCGATATTTGTCGTCCGAAGGGTCAAGCATTAAAACAATACCAATCTCGTGAAAATCCGTGTCCACTGTCGAAAGTTTTTACGGGACACGCAAACAGAATACATAAATTTAAACAGGCAGGTGAGATTTATATCATAGATAAGTTGGTCAATATTTAATAATAGTTAATGATTTCGTCAATATTGATAACGTAATTTCTTATTTTTGTTCGTGCCCCCACCCCCAAATGCATATTGTTTCTGAAGGGTAAGAGGCTAATGTTAGACAAGTGGAAGTTGAGCACAAGATCACACTGAATTGACATCTTTGCATATTGGTACAGTTGGTGAACAGAGAGTATGGAGAACATTTCAAAGGCAAGCTGACCGGGGAAATAAGCTAGGAGAATATCGTCAAGTGACGTGGGATCTCTACAGCGATGAAAGATGCTGCTTGTTGGGTGCGTTGATTGTACATTCGTTGAGGGAGCACAAGTACCATAAGTTTATAGGACACATTCTATGGAAGTGCTTGGAAAACAAAAACAGGGATGCAAAGCTGTGGCAATTCAACAGAGGCTTACTATATTTGCCTGTTCGACATAATCACGTTGACACACCCGCGAAGTTAAGCAACGTTGAACCTGGTCAGTAGTAAATGGGTAAACATTTGGGACCTCCAAAGGCTGTATGGGCTCTCTGCTTATCTCGGCATTGTTTCCGGTCGCCCTGAACTTTTCGTTGCCACTGGACTCAAACAGTGCCGATTCAGGAGAGGTGTGGTTGAGGATTGTGTAAACCTTGCCTCTCAATTACATGTGCAGATTCCATTACAAGGGGTATCTTTTGTCTTTTGAGACTGAACGGAGGCACCGTAAATTTGCTCGTTCTTCCTATTTAGTATCTTACTTATCTCCTTAATATATGTAACAGCAATTGCACTTCTACTACAAAACAAGAATAAAGATCAAATACTGTGAAATATTTCTTTGATATTTTCCTAAATGCTGTCGTGTAAAGAGAGTGTTTATTGAAAATGTTCATCCTCTGATCTTGAACGTGAGGTACACTGGAGAAAGAGTTGGCTGGTTACTTTTAATGCATCTAAAACAAAACTTCTATCTTTACATCATCAACGTTCTGATCCCCATCAATTGAAATGAATGCCTCTCGTCTTGGAGAGGTTTCATGTTTTGAAAAGCTTCTGGGATTGACTTTTACTCCTAATCTAAAAAGGAACATGTACGTCAAATCCGTTGTCAAGGTCTCTGGATAAATGGTGGGATCCTTCTATCGATCCAGTAGATATCTGCCTGCTAATGCAATTATCTACCTATATAAGAGCCAGGTACGCCCAAAGATGGAGTATTGTTGTCACATGTTGGAAGGAGCTTGAAGGAAGGCTTTATCCTGCCTTGACAAAGTTCATAATAGACTTCATAGTCTAGTGGAAGATGCCCTTTTCTCTTCCCTGCAACCTGTTTCTCACGAAAGATACGTGGCGAACCTGTCTATTTTATCGTTATTTTCATGGCAAATGCTTGCCAAACAATCACAGGAAACACTTGTCTGGCTGAAAACACTATCAATAATTTCCCCCATTCTTTATCCATGCCTAAACCTAAACGTAGATTCCGTGAACAAAGCTTCTTTCTTAGAACTGCACACCTGTGGAACTCTGCTCTGTTTACCTGCTTTCCAGCTGACTACAATATGGCGTTTTCAATTCCAACATAAACAAGTTCTTGATGAGCCGTTCCCCTTAAATAATCCAATTTACCAAATTTGCACTTCTAACGATTACTATATATCCTTTTGACCACTGTACACGGTTTAACCCTTATTCTCCAGTGGTCACCGGGCCTTGATAAGTGGTGATACCCTTATAAAAAATATATGTATAAAGTCACAGATTGAGTAGTGAAATTATCCAAATAGAAGGCGTAATAGTTAGAGGTCCTGGAAATGACGTCATCAAAATGGGACATCGGTAATGTTAGATTGTGAATGAGAAAGAAAGATTGTTCGTTTTACTGTATTACCATTAAGAGCGATTAGGTTACGGTTGGTTGGTTTTGTTTTACGGCATATCAACCCTTTTCAGGTTACTTAATGCCGAATCCAAAGATTCGGAAGAAAATCTTTTTTAATAGAATATATTTGTTTTCAAGTCGGTTTCTATTTAACCCATAGTTGGGACCCTAACAGGTACTACCACTTCGGGTCAGAGTGGACCTGGGAGCAATGGCAATTAAAGGGTGGCTGCACACTCCCCAAAGCCGGCAGGCTGAGGCCTCACCACTGGATATAGTTTAAGGTCATATCCAGGACCTAGGTTACGGAATTGAAGTTGGGAGGGATATTTTTAAGTGTGTAATTGGATTCTATAAGGAAGAATAAATTCCTAAAGAACCTTTGCTATTCTCCTTTTTAATAACGCTTAGTTGGGACCCTAACAGGTACTACCACTGCGATGGCATATTAAAAAGAATATAACAAGAGAAGACGTATAGTTCGGCTGATTATACATGGTTGTTAAATAGTTACGATAGAAATATTTTTTATTAACGTAGCTAATAACGAATATTCCTGAAGAAATCGATCTTTTATTCCGATTAATAAGGAAATCTTTAAAGACTGAGGCATTTTTAAGTTTATTTGAACAGTGGAATTTTCAAATAATAATAATAATAATAATAATAATAAGAAGAAGAAGAAAAAGAAGAAGAAGAAGAAGAAGTAGAAGAAGAAGAATAACTAGCAGAACCTGTGGAAATTCCACAGCAGCATCTTTCATGTGTAACATATCGCTGCTGGGTATTCTGTGGGAGTTCAGCATGAATGAAGACACCATCATAATATTTAGTGTTTTTGTTAAAACTGTAAAAATATTTATTTAAGCAAGTCTATATATTAACACAGTAGCGTGTAGCACAATAAAAAAAGATAGAACAATAAAAAAGATAGAACAATAAAAAAGATAGATCAATAAAAAAGATAGAACAATAAAAAAGATAGAACAATGAAAAAAGATAGAACAATAAAAAAGATAGAACAATATAAAAGATAGAACAATAAAAAAAAATAGAACAATAAATAAAGATAGAACAATAAAAAAGATAGAACAATAAAAAAAGATAGAACAATAAAAAAGATAGAACAATAAATAAAGATAGAACAATAAAAAAGATAGAACAATAAAAAAGATAGAACAATAAAAAAGATAGAACAATAAAAAAGATAGAACAATAAAACAGATAGAACAATAAAAAAGACAGAATAATAAAAAAGATAGAACAATAAAAAAGATAGAACAATAAAAAAGATAGAACAATAAAAAAGATAGAACAATAAATAAAGATAGAACAATAAAAAAGATAGAACAATAAAAAAAGATAGAACAATAAAAAAGATAGAACAATAAATAAAGATAGAACAATAAAAAAGATAGAACAATAAAAAGATAGAACAATAATAAAGATAGAACAATAAAAAAAGATAGAACAATAAAAAAAGATAGAACAATAAAAAAGATAGAACAATGAAAAAGACAGAACAATAAAAAAGATAGAACAATAAAAAAGATAGAACAATAAAAAAAGATAGAACAATAAAAAAGATAGAACAATAAAAAAGATAGAACAATAAAAAAGATAGAACAATAAAAAAGATAGAACAATAAAAAAGATAGAACAATGAAAAAGATAGAACAATAAAAAAGATAGAACAATAAAAAAGATAGAACAATAAAAAAGATAGAACAATAAAAAAGATAGAACAATAAAAAAGATAGAACAATAAAAAAAGATAGAACAATAAAAAAAGATAGAACAATAAAAAAGATAGAACAATAAAAAAGATAGAACAATAAAAATCATAGCACAATAAAAAAGATAGAACAATAAAAAAAGATAGAACAATAAAAAAAATAGATCAATAAAAAAAGATAGAACAATAAAAAAGATAGATCAATAAAAAAAGATAGAACAATAAAAAAAGATAGAACAATAAAAAAAGATAGAACAATAAAAAAAGATAGAACAATAAAAAAGATAGAACAATAAAAACAGATAGAACAATAAAAAAAGATAGAACAATAAAAAAAGATAGAACAATAAAAAAAGATAGAACAATAAAAAAAGATAGAACAATAAAAAAGATAGAACAATAAAAAAGATAGAACAATAAAAAAGATAGAACAATAAAAAAAGATAGAACAATAAAAAAGATAGATCAATAAAAAAAGATAGAACAATAAAAAAGATAGAACAATAAAAAAAGATAGAACAATAAAAAAAGATAGAACAATAAAAAAAGATAGAACAATAAAAAAAGATAGAACAATAAAAAAAGATAGAACAATAAAAAAAGATAGAACAATAAAAAAGATAGAACAATAAAAAAGATAGAACAATAAAAAGGATAGAACAATAAAAAAGATAGAACAATAAAAAAGATAGAACAATAAAAAAAGATAGAACAATAAAAAAAGATAGAACAATAAAAAAAGATAGAACAATAAAAAAAGATAAAACAATAAAAAAAGATAGAACAATAAAAAAGATAGAACAATAAAAAAAAGATAGAACAATAAAAAAAGATAGAACAATAAAAAAAGATAGAACAATAAAAAAGATAGAACAATAAAAAAAGATAGAACAATAAAAAAAGATAGAACAATAAAAAAGATAGAACAATAAAAAAGATAGAACAATAAAAAGGATAGAACAATAAAAAAGATAGAACAATAAAAAAGATAGAACAATAAAACAGATAGAACAATAAATAAAGATAGAACAATAAAAAAGATAGAACAATAAAAAAAGATAGAACAATAAAAAAGATAGAACAATAAAAAAAGATAGAACAATAAAAAAGATAGAACAATAAAAAAGATAGAACAATAAAAAAGATAGAACAATAAAAAAAGATAGAACAATAAAAAAGATAGAACAATAAAAAAGATAGAACAATAAATAAAGATAGAACAATAAAAAAAGATAGAACAATAAAAAAAGATAGAACAATAAAAAAGATAGAACAATAAAAAAGATAGAACAATAAAAAAGATAGAACAATAAAAAAGATAGAACAATAAAAAAAATAGATCAATAAAAAAAGATAGAACAATAAAAAAGATAGAACAATGAAAAAGATAGAACAATAAAAAAGATAGAACAATAAAAAAGATAGAACAATAAAAAAAGATAGAACAATAAAAAAGATAGAACAATAAAAAAAGATAGAACAATAAAAAAGATAGAACAATAAAAAAGATAGAACAATAAAAAAAAGATAGAACAATAAAAAAAGATAGAACAATAAAAAAGATAGAACAATAAAAAAGATAGAACAATAAAAAAGATAGAACAATAAAAAAGATAGAACAATAAAAAAAGATAGAACAATAAAAAAAGATAGAACAATAAAAAAAGATAGAACAATAAATAAAGATAGAACAATAAAAAAGATAGAACAATAAAAAAGATAGAACAATAAAAAAGATAGAACAATAAATAAAGATAGAACAATAAAAAAGATAGAACAATAAAAAAAGATAGAACAATAAAAAAGATAGAACAATAAAAAAAGATAGAACAATAAAAAAGATAGAACAATAAAAAAGATAGAACAATAAAAAAAGATAGAACAATAAAAAAAGATAGAACAATAAATAAAGATAGAACAATAAAAAAAGATAGAACAATAAAAAAGATAGAACAATAAAAAAGATAGAACAATAAAAAAGATAGAACAATAAAAAAAGATAGAACAATAAAAAAGATAGAACATTAAAAAAGATAGAACAATAAATAAAGATAGAACAATAAAAAAGATAGAACAATAAAAAAAGATAGAACAATAAAAAAGATAGAACAATAAAAAAAGATAGAACAATAAAAAAAAAGAAGTGAGTTATTTATTTTTACCTATTTAATAATGTAAGCATGACCATAAAAACAATATAAAGTAGTGATTTAAAAAATAATGAAAAAAAAATAGATGAGTTGAGCGCAATCATCTATAACCGAAAACGAAACCTAAACTTATGATAGAACTGCAGTGGTGCGGTGCATCAATTTGTGTCCCAAATTTTTTAAATTAGAAAACTTATAGCGTCCGGCGGCCGAGACATTTGTGCTATCGTTTTCTTTTTTTTTTTTTTTTTTTACTACGGAATAACTTAAAATCAATTATTTCTTAACAACTTTTGTCATTTACCAGAAAGAACCCCCCCCCCCATTTTTTTATAGAATTAAAAATAAATATAGCGGTGAGAACACGCTAAACGAATGCCGCCTGGAGCGTTCGTAAATGTGTATTCCGGAATTAATGTGTATTCCGGTATTAAATCTCAACTAATGAAATTTTCCGAAAAGCGTGACACACAAAAGAACACAGATGCTACCGTATTTATATAATAATAATAATAATAATAATAATAATAATAATAATAATAATAATAATAATAATAATAATAATAAAGCGGAACCTGTGGAAATTCCACAGAGGACACATTCATATGTTATATATTGATGTTGGCATTCTATAAATGGAGACGCTCTGATATTATTGTAGCTTTTTGTTAAAACCGCAAAAGTACTTATTTAAACTAGCGCGAACGCCCGGTAAAACCCGGTCGTAAAGTACGCTTCAATATGATATTTTAATTCCTGCAGATTTCGTATATATTATTATAGAGTTAATGTTCTATCGATATTTATATATGATAAAGTTGCGATTTAAATATATATATATATACGCTTCAATATGATATTTTAATTCCTGCAGATTTCGTATTTATTATTATAGAGTAAATGTTCTATCGATATTTATATATGATAAAGTTGCGATTTAAATATATATATATATATATATATATATATATATAACGAGTTCCTTCAGCCATAATCGAAACCAAAACCAAAACTAATAAATAACTCTTAATAAGATTATTTATTTTAAAAAATGGTTCAAGTGCTTTAAGCTATAATCGAAACCGAAACTTACGATTACGAAGAATTCTCGGTAAAAATTATTTGTGACAAGAAATGGAAGCACATAGCAATTAAACGATCCGGATATAAGCGTAAGAGAGAAATAACACACACGCTATCGTAATAATACAGTGGCGTCCAAAACTAAGGGACAACATTTTAAAACCTAATATTTGTAAGAAATAACAACTGTGAAAAGCTGAACATTTGAAAACTGGGAGTCGTTATCATCCATAATAACATTCTAAAATTTGAAACGACTACCAATTGTCAAAATTTCAGCTTTTCACAGTTGTTATTCCTAACAAATATGAGATTTTAAAATGTTGTCCCTTAGTTTTGGAAGCTACTTTATATAGATAATTGAAACAATACCGTGCAACTTTGAAAAAAGAATGGGAGAGATTAGAATCAAAAGGATGACCGAGAAGATACAACGGATAGCAATAATGAAAACTGCAGACATATTAAGGAAAATCTTTGAATGCGGAAACTAACAGAAATATAAATAAAATTGAATGTGGAGACTAACACCGTACATGAAATACAGACCCAAACTGGGCACAAGCACTACAGATGTAAAACACGAAGAAACATTGCATGGAATCATAAAAATCGAAACATTATAACAAGAAAGAACCCTCATCCACCCCTGCGTTCCAGTCACTCCCCTTTTAGTGTTTGTGTGCATGCCACTATAAACTAGCACTACACTAAATAAGCGAGGAAGGTCAAAGACGATGGAAAGGCCGAGGAGAGAAAACCTTAGCCAGACCACCGCCGAATGAGTGCAAAGAGGACTGGCACACACATTCTAGTGACCTCTAATGGTCGCTGTCAACGAGAAATCAATCCTAAGCGGTTGTTGCGATAACGCAAATTCTTTTGCAAAGAATATCGAAAAAGGTGAAGTTTACAGGAAATCTGGAGAGACTTGTTGTCACTCAGACTCCAGAGTGCGCCACAAGTTGTTCTCCAAGAGAAATCTTTGATGATGGCCTGTGTGACCACTCCTAGTGAGTAAATAATAATAATAATAATAATAATAATAATAATAATAATAATAATAGACTTTAATACTGCATTATTAATGCTTTCTTGTGTGTTTGAAAATAAATGTTAATTTTTTTAGATCTGAAATATTGTTCTAATTAAATGTCGAATAGAGAATATTGTTAAAACTTTTCCCGATTTTGTTTGAAGAGCGGTATTTTCCACAAATATCATGGAAAACTGTTAAAATAGTTCATTCTTATAGACAGTCTTACATTACTTTTCGGTAAAATCCCTTCAAAGCGTATTGAGGTTGTATGAGAAAATGAAGCTGTGTACCTATTAGAAATGTTTCTTTTCTGTTTCTTATGTTCCTATTTACAATGCCTCCCCACGGGACAGAGCTAGACACCAGGGTCGTTTTTTTAATGTGGAGAAAAGGAACAAAAATAAAAATTGTCTCAGACGTGAAGGATTTATCCTCCACGGACAGAGAACAAGAAATTGGAGTGCAGCATCTGAAGGACAGATGGTATTTATTTGCTCCCCCACCGAGCAAATTAGGCACAAGGCCGATTTTTAATGTGAGGAGTGAAGGGAGGGGGAAGGGAAAAAGGGGACCAGCTCCCGAGAGGTGGGAAATGGGAGCTGGTTAATGGTCAGGCATGTGGGGTTGCCCCCAAATCTGGTCTTTGTTAGTCATAGCTAGTCCTAGCTTTGCAGCATCTGAAGGACAGATACTACACTTTGATCTTGACCCGAAGGCCAAGTATTTATTTGCTCCCCCACCAAACAAATTAGGGACAAGGCCGATTTTTAATGTGAGGAGTGAAGGGGAAATGGGGACCAACTCTGCGGAAGTAGGGGAGCTGGATCGTGACAATTGGTATGAAGGGTTGCCCCTACATTGACAAAAGTCTTATCTGTGGGGTCGCCCCCACATAGGGTCTTTGCTTGCAGTATCTGCCGGAACAGATGGTATTTATTTGCTCCCCCACCGAGCAAATTAGGCACAAGGCCGATTTTTAATGTGAGGAGTGAAGGGGAAATGGGGACCAACTCCCCGGGGAGTAGGGGAGCTGGATAGTGACAATTGGTATGAAGGGTTGCCCCTACATTGACCAAGGTCTTATATGTGAGGTTGCCCACACATATGGTCTTTGCTTGCAGTATCTGCCGGAACAGATGGTATTTATTTGCTCCCCCACCGAGCAAATTAGGCACAAGGCCAATTTTTAATGTGAGGAGTGAAGGGAGGTGGAAGGGAAAAAGGGGACCAGCTCCCGAGAGGTGGGAAATGGGAGCTGGTTAAAGGTCAGGCATGTGCGGTTGCCCCCACATCTGGTCTTTGCTAGTCATAGCTAGTCATAGCTTGCAGTATCTGCCGGAACAGATGCTACACTTTGATCTTGGCCCGAAGGCCAAGACATTACTATATTGGGGGTCATTGTAAGTTAAAAGTTTTTTACTGTACCCATCTGAACTAGAGAAAATCATGATTAAAATGTGTATGTCTCGTGTAAATAATGAGTGATATGAGATATGGCAGACGTTTAGTAGACAGACAGGTGATCCAAAAGTCAGATCGAGCGTACCGGAAAACGAAAGGAGACCAAATTGACAACTCGAAAATTTTAAAAGAAACAATGGAAACAATTTTATTTTATACTTATGTAGAATACATGCAACAACAACAACAATAACGATAACAACAAAAGAACACATGGAAAATAATTTAAATTACGTTAATTTTTTTAATGATTTTTTAAAATTAATTTTTTCTCAAATGTTCTTTTATGTAGAATAAATGCACGCGATGTGTGACATTATCTTATTGAGGGTGTCAATGGATTAGAAAAGACATAACGATGGATCGGCTTTTACATAATGGGTCTTATTTATCATTCGTAAACAAAGTAAACACGTACACCGGTAAGGGACGAAACTCGAGACGGTGAAAACTCTTGTTAGTCCCTCATGCAACATCTTCCGTTTTCTTACTGTCAAAACAGAAAAAAAAAACAGTCTAAAATTAAAACAGAGTCTATAAAATATAGTGATCTAGATATTCCTTGGACTGACTACCCCCATACCTAACGGATTATTCTGCCATTTCACTTATGTTATGAAATTCCTGAATCTCACAGGATATCTTACTATTCTTCCAAACAGTGTTTTCCGCAACATCTCCGAGCTCTGTTTTGTTGGTGATGGGGCCGGGTTTGGGCTTTCTATTATTTCACCTTCATATTGAGGTGGTTCTGTGGTGCATATCTCTTCTGTACCTCGCCCTGCATTCTTGGGTAACTCGCTCTGCATTTCATATGGCTGGTGTATTACGGATGTGAGTGTTGGTGTCTCTGCAGTTTTATTCAAATCTAATAATTGATATAATTCCCCATCCACTTTTATATGTTATGATCGCTGATCCGGTCTCCGACGTACCATTGCTTTCCTCTAGTCCTTTTGGCCATTTAAATGTGGTTTCATCCGTACTAAATCTCCAGGATGCAATGGTTTCAGTGGTTTTACTTTGTTGTTGAAAGAATTTCTTGCCTCCTGTGGTCTTGCTTCTTCTTAGATTTTTGGGCAATTCTGGCTTGAATAAATCCTCTCTGGTTGGGAGAAGTGTTTTTGTTCTCCTTGACATCAGCTTCTGAGCTTGTGATAAGAGACCCCTGCCTGGTGTATTCCTATGATCCAACATTGTTAAGTATGAGTCAGCCTTATCTTCCATCGTTTCCCGAAAAAGGTTTTTTGCCATCTTTACTGCAGATTCCACCTTACATTTGCCTTGCTATTGTATGGACTGACCGGTGTATGTGTACAACACTACGTTTTTGCAAAGATAGAAAATTCCTGGCTACCAAACTGAGGCCCATTATCAGTTACCACCTGAGCTGGCATTCCATGTCGTGCAAAATGGTGTTTCAGTTTAGTTATCACTGTCTTTGCTTGTGTATTGAGAGGATGATCGATTTCCCAAAAGTTGCTCATGTAATCAACTGTGCAGAGATAGTCTCTATCTGAAAACTTAAAGAGATCTATTCCCACTTCTGACCAGGGTATGTCAGGAACTTCATGGTCCCTTAATGCTTCTGCCGGATTGGCTACTTCATATTTTCTACACGTGAGGCATTTTGAAACGTAGTCCCTTATGTCACTTTTCATATTTGGCCAATACAAACATTCTCTTGCTCTTCTGCAACATCCCACTACTCCCAGGTGTGTGGGATGCAGCTTTTCTTTCAACACTCCCCGCTGTGTCAGTGGGACCACTACCCGGTTTCCTCTGAAAATTAATCCATCTTGCACCGTCATTTCACTCCGCATATAAAAATATTGTCTCACCTCTGGGTCGAGATGTATTTTTTCTTCTGACCATCTTTTCAGAATTACTTACTGCAACTTCTGCATGCTTCTGCCTTCCTTCGTGGCTGGGCGCAGTTCAAGCAACCTTCTCTCTGTTACAGGAATATATTCTGCTTCCTTCACATCATCTTCATCATCCATATATTCACCGTCCAATCCATAGATGTATGTTCTTGATAGCGTGTCTGCAAGGAATATTTTCTTATCTGGATGGTACAGAACTGTAGCATCGTAAGCCTGTAATCGCATCAGCATGTTCTACAGTCGTTTTGAGCATTTCACCGATTCTTTTTTCATGATCGCTTCCAGTGGCCTATGATCAGTTAGTATTGTTATCTGTCGACCAAACGTATATTGGTGAAACTGTTCACATACGTAGACTACTATTAGTAGTCCTTTCTCAATTTGTGCATACCGAGTCCCTGTGTCAGTCAGTGCACGGCTGATATAGGCTAGCGGTTGACCCTCTTGCAGTACTGCAGCGCCCGTTGCATCGCATTGAATGATCAAATATTTGTTGGGGTCATAATATCTTAATACTGGTGCCTCACTCATTAACTCTTTAATTTTTCCAAAAGACTCTTCATGAATTTGGAACAATGTCCATGGCACATCTGCCTTCATTAAATTTCTAATTGGGGCCATCACGTCAGATATCTGTGGTAGAAATTTTGCCAAGTAATTTACGAATCCAACCAATCGTTGCACTCCCTTCACATCTGTTGGGCACGGCGTCTCTTTTATGGCTCTTACCTCCCCAGGATCAGGACCTAAATCATCACTAGTAATCATGTGTCCCAGGAAAAATATAGACGTTTGTCGTAGGTTCAATTTTTCAGCATTCAATCGCATCCACGATCACGACATCTCTGCAACAGTTTCTTGAGTTTTGGTCATGATCAATTGTTGCTTCTTCCATCGTTTTACCCTTCCCAATCACCAGAAGATCATCCGCTTTGTTTACCACTCCTCTCTAAATCGGACACATTGTCAAAAAGGCTCTTTTGAGATATCTCTGGTGATGGAGCAATCCCGAAAGGTAAAACTTTTCACCGAACCTACCATATGGTGTAGAATATTTTGTTAAGCCACTGCTGGCTTCGTCTAATTTTACATGCCAAAATCCATCTTGTAGATCCAGGGTAGAAAATACCTTGCTGTCAGCCAGTTCTGGTAGTAAATCGTCCAGTGTAGGTAACTGAAAATGTTCCTTGTTCAAAGTTTTATTCAGGGGTCTTGGGTCTATGCATATACGTAGACTTCCATTTTTCTTAACTACTAGTGGTTTGAGCTCACTTACTGACTCAATAACATTCTTCTTAACCAGTTTTTCTAACTCGACATTTAGCTTGTCCTTAAGTGCCACTGGTATTCTCCGTGTTGCTGCAACATTTGGTGTTACTCCTGGAGCCACCTGCAAATGCACCTTTCCTGGTAATTGACCTAATTCTTCCTTGAATACATCTCTGAAGTCATTGATAATGCTGTCTGAGTACTGGCTGCTGGATTCATTCATTTGGGAAACTTTGGCGACCATTTTGAATTTGTCGTTATTGATTGTGACAAGTTCCATTTTCTGGATTGCATTTGCTCCATGTAAGGGATGGAAATCCTCTTTCACAATGACAAACTTGACTGCATATTTTTGCCCAGTTTTGGGGTTTATCATTTTTACTCGATACTCTCATAATGAATTCACTTCTGCTCGATTCCACGTGACAAGGGTCTTATTTGAATGTTCCAGTATTTTTTCAATCACGTGTTTCTCATTCAATATGTTCACGGACGCTCAACTATCGAGCTGAAAGACAATTGGCTTTCCTTTCACCATAATCTCCGCTTTTATCACCTTTTGACTTACAGCATTCACCCTTTCCTTTATTGTTACGCTGTCTACATGTCCATAGTCTGAACAACTACTATTGTCATTTTCTTGGTCATAATGTTGGGTTTTAACCGTCTGCGCCTTCTTTTTCCGTGATACTTTGCATTTCACGGCAAAGTGTTTTTCCCTTACATTTATAACAGGTTTTACCAAATGCAGGACATAACTCTTTGCTCGCTCCATGCCGCAATGCACACGCCCAGCACTCTCTGTCAGATTGTGTTGACGTCTTTCTTCTGGGTTTAAAATAAACCCTGTTTACTCCTTCATGCCTTAGGATTCTGTAGCATTTTCAGACAGCTTACAGATGTCAATACATTTTTGTAAGTCTAACTGTCTTATTTTCAATAACTCAGCTTGTGTCTGGGAGTTGTGTATTCCCAGTACTACCTGATCGCGGAGTACTGATGAAACGCAATTACCGCAAAAATTGCACGTTTTTATGAACGTCCGAAGTGGCGTAACGAAGGATTCCACAGTCTCTGATTCTCCTTGCTTTCTAGAATGAAATACATAACGCTCATAGGTGTCATTCGTTTCCCCTATAGCACATTTATTAAATGCCTGAATAATTTCGGTGGGTGTTTTTTCGTCCTTGGGTGTTGAAAATTTAAACCCGTAAACTTTCAATGCGTCATCTCCCAACGTATGAAGCAAAAGTGCCCTCTGATATTGTAATGACTGTTTCGTCAAGCACGTAATAATGGCGTAGTTATACCATTTAAGTTTAAACAACTTCCAATTCGCTGCTAAATTGTCTTCCATACATAGGGGCGCTCGAAGCCTTATGCCAGCCACTAGTCTGTTTGTTTCTTCCATGTTCGATTCTGACATTGTTCTTGTCCACGTGACGTACGTATAACTTACAATTTGAAACAAGAACAATAAAGTTACTTATCTGTTTCTGCAAATAACTTTCCGCTTTTTATTCTTTTCTACATTTTACTTGGACTCTTTCCATCCCACCGCTGCCGCCATGTGTCATTATCTTATTGAGGATATCAATGGGTTAGAAAAGACATAACGATCGATCGGCTTTTACATAATGGCGTCTTTATTTATCAGTCGTAAACAAGGCAAAAACGTACACCGGTAAGGGACGCAACTCGAGACGGTGAAAACTCTTGTTAGTCCCTCATGCAACACGATGCAACAAACGATTTAGCCAAATTTATTCATTCCCCCTTATAAATGTTTTTGTCTATTTTTGTTTATCCCTACAGGTGCTAATCTGGACGTGCAATAATATTTCTGTTAATAATTATAATAACTATAATCTCTGGCCAAAAAATCCATTGCCCCCGCTCCCCACGCAAAAACCCAGCCAAATAAAAAATATCCATCCAAAAAGAAAAAAAGAACACGCTGTCCCCTCCAATATCCATCCATAAAAAACACGGCAAAAAGAAAAAAATATCCATCCAAACAAGAAAACACGCCCCCCAATGTATCCCCCCAAAAAAATCGACAAAAATATCCATAAAAAACATTAAAAAAAATAATTCGAAAAGCGCTAAGTTCAAGCCAAAAAAATAATAAAAAAGCAAGGCCACACACGCAAACTTCTTCCCTTTTCGGAATAATGAATGCTCCCTCGAACAAACTGCGTACAACATCGGAGCCGATGCGTATTTTGCTAGAGGGGTCCCACTCTTGTACGTCAGCCTAAATAAAAAACCGTTTAAATCATTTATTTTAAAAGTATTAACTAGTTAAAGTTTTTACATTTTAAATTTCCGAGTTGTCAATTTGGTCTCATTTCGTTTTCCGGTACGCTCGATCTGACTTTTGGATCACCTGTCCATCTATTGAACGTGCGCCATATTTCATATCCTTCATTAGCTATTTACACGAGACATACACATTTTAATCATGATTTTCTCTATATCAGATGGGTACAGTAAATAAACTTTTAACTCAAAATGACCGCGAATATACTAATGTATAACATAAGAATAGAAAATAAACATTTGTAAGGCGTACCCAGCTTTGTTTTCTCATATAAACTCAAGACGCTTTGAAGGGATTTTACCTAATTTTCTTACAAAAGAATAAACAGAAGGAAATGCCCATTTTTAGCTATTCTCTTCCAGCGAACACCCATGCGCGTTTCGCCGTCTTCCTTCAATTGTTTAAAATAAATTAGTACATGTCTAGGTGTATAAGAATTTTGGGGGAATTTTTGACACCCCTAACACAGAACTGCGAATAAAATATTTAAAAAAAAACTCGTAATTTCTCTTTTTAAAGTGGGTTGTTTTTTCTTTATGGAATATACTTCCAAAATAAAGTATTAAAGTTATTTAAACAATAATAGAAATATTATTTTTTATTAAAAAAAGAAGCGTTTACAAAATGCCGGCGCGCCTTCACAGCCATTTTTTACGTAATAAAATCAATTAAATTTTACGAGTTAATTCTTTTTCAATTTTTAAAGTTTAAAAGTGTATCAAAATTTTTCTATTAGTTCAATTTTTACGACATTTTAGGGTCAATGCAAAATTGTATGCTCTTTACAATAAACCGAATATAATATCTTAGATAAACGTTTTTTTTTAATTAGCCCCCCATTTTGAAATGTCTATTAAAATTTAAATGATTAATTTACGCACCAAAGTTTTATATATCACAAATTGAAGATAAAAGATCAATAAATAAAATATTCTAATTTAAAACAAAAAAAAATGTTTTTGGAAATTTACCTGTAAAGTCCAAAGTGTAAAACTTTTTTTTAACAGCGTTTATTTTTTTAAGTGGAAGCTTATGCTCTGCTAACATTGTCAAGTAAATATTGGACGTTGACGACAATTTTTTTTATTTCATTCAATGTTTTCTTTTTTTTTTAGATATTTAAAAGAATTCACTTGATAAATTGAATTAAAATATATTAAATCCAAAATCCATGTATTTCTTTGAGAAAAGAAAAAAAAGAAAAAAATTCATCGTCCGTTTTTTTTAAGGCAAAAACTATATTTCTTCACGCACAACGCATCTAGCGTTGTGCGTGAAGAAATATAGTTTTTGTTAGATGGCTAGCGCGAACGTGTGGTTTTTACGTCATTCCGTCCATCCATATTTCAAAACAAGAACAAATACTACTTCCGGCGTTTCGCTATTACGTAAGAATGCTTATGTAATGGCGGATTTTTGTTTTAAAAAATCTTTTTTTTTTAATGCATGGAATTTAAAATATAAATATAGATAGATTCTTTACAATGAAGAATGGACGTACCCATTGAATAGTATTTTTTGTAAGTAAGTGATTTTTTGGAATTTATCTATGCATATATTTATGGAAGCAAGTTAAAATTCGTTCATTTTCTTTAACTCTTTTTTAAAGAAAACCGATTTAAAAAAACAAATATTGCATAATTTGCTATTAAACCTGCTATTTTTTTTTTAAATTTCATTTTTGCTCCTTTAACTGAAAAATAATTAGGGTTTGAATTACATTTTTCAAGTAGTTATAAGCTTGGAAAGATAGGAGGTCGAATTATTGAATTTTTTTATCACGCATTTTTAATGTTGTTTTCTGACACACCTAGTACATGTCTTATGCGACGGTGATGAAGTTATGTTTAATAATAAAAAAAAGCCAACTTCCTCACCGTTATATGATTTGGATTTTGTAAAAATAATACACGTGTGTTTACATATATTTTTATGTTTATTTTTTTTATGTAATAGTTTTGATTTACATTCGTAAACATCGACCTAACGTGATTTTTTTATATGGATAAATTATGATTTTTTTCACTAGATAAAATAGAAAGTTGCTTTTATGACGGAATGAAATTTGGCGCATGGAGTACTTTTTGACGTGCTGGCATGCCAAAAGGAAAAAAAAAAGAATTATCACGTTATTATATATTTATACTTTGGTAGAAAATAAATATTTCACTTTACGCATACCTTCCGTTCGAAAAAGATGTATTATTACTTACTTGTACGAGTTTTTATTTATTTATTTATTTATTTATTAACGTTTCGTTATTTATTGATTTCGGTTACAGTGACAGACACTTATAAAAATGGATTCATAATTATTGTTTTATTTTCGTAAGACATATAACGATATAGTAATTCGGCTTTACTAACATAATATGATGGGCACACGAGATAAAACTATCGTTTCCTTTCACTAACTTTACATGAGTATAATCCAATCAGCTTATTTTTGCACATGTGAGGTTGTGATTTTTTTGGTTGTGTTTGTGTATGCAAAGTTATTCGTGTATTTTTTTTACGACCTGCCCAAACTTAGTATAAACACACCCAGCCTCTCCATGTTAAGATCGGCTTTCGAAATAAACATGCCAACCATCCTGTGTTAAGAACTGCTTTCCAGGTTGGGAGGTGTTTGTTTATTCGAAAGCCCCTTTGGAAGACATGTCTTATTACTTATTTCTAAGAGTTTTATTTTTTTATTTTTTTATTTATTTAGTTTTTTATTTATTTACATTTCGCAATTTATTTACTTCAGTTAAAGTGACTTTGTGTATTTCTCTTACGACCTGCTTAAGCGTAGTATAAACACACCCAACATCCCCGTGTTAAGAACGGCTTTCAAAATAAATATCACAACCTCCTTGTGTGAAGACCGGCTTTCAAGTGTGGGTGGTGTTTATTCTGATAGCCGTTCCTAACATCGGGAGGTTGGGTTTTTTAATCATACGTTGGCACAATTGTTACACGAATGGCCCGGTCTACGCCTGGTTGACATGCTAGTATATATATATATATGTATATATATATGTATATATATATATATATATATATATATATATATATATATGTATAGGTGTATATACATATATGTATGTCCATGAATTAAAATGTGGAACGCGTCTGCGGATGAAATGTCAGAAATTGACAAGCTAAACGGCAATTGTTTCAATATTTCTCACAAATATAAACAAACCTTGTTATTGTTATGAAAAGTGTAACAGAAAGGGAGCTGGTTATGTGGATTTTTGAAAAAATTGTCAGGAAAAAGTGACAGAAGGAAAAAAGATTGCAGTTGGAGATTTGATTGTCAACCGAGTGGACGCTACGATAATTCTCTCTGTCGCTCCCCCACTCTCTCTCTCTCTCTCTCTCTATCTACCATAAGCAAGAACAACAGGAGAAATAAAAAACGGACTATTGCTTACACCAATGGTTGTTGTGTTTTGTAATTCTTAAAAAGGGTTTATAATATAACACAATGATACTCCGCCATTTCTTTTATTGTTTCTTTCTTACATCTTTTCTTTTACCCTTTTTTACTTCTTTGTCCGCCGGGAATTATGGAAAAATCGACTTTAAACTGCAGAAGTACCGAAGTTTGACAATGAGTATATGTTTCTTTTTAATATTAAAAGCGTTGAACAATACAAAGTACAATTTTGGGTACTTATGCATTTTTGGTACCGTGGTGAAATACTATGGTTTTATTTACAAAGCCATCGGGAGAGGAAGGTGTTTTCCCCCTATTAGAAAAATTAGCATGAAAATTGAATTTAACCTGAAATAGTGCGGTACCAAAAATGCATAACCAATGTACAGGATGCATATGATGGCAGAACGCGATACCAACTGTCATCATATGCATCTGAGGAGGTTGAAGCACATATTAACTACTAAACAAGTTTATTTAATAATGAATAAATATCGAAAACTATAGGATAATATGACTATTATTTAATTTTTTTTACACAGTGTTCACCACTTATCAAGGCCCGGAAGCCACTCAGGGATAAGGGTTATTGCAAGTACATTACGTTAGTGTGGATATTTGATGAAGTGTTTACTTAAGGGGGCGGTTCATTAGGAATTTGCTAACGTTGGACTTGAACACATCCAAGTTGTAGTCAGGTGGGAAGCAGGCAGACGGAACAGAGTTCTACAGGCGTGCAGTTCTAAGAAAGAAGCTTTGTTCATGGAATCCACGTTTTGATTTAGGCACAGATAAAGAGTGGGGGAAATTTTTCACAGTAGATTCGGCTAGATGGGTGTTTTTCGTGAAAGATTGGCAAGGGGGGACCAGAGATTGGAGTTCAGACGAGCACCTGCCATGGAAATAACGATAAAATAAGGATAGGCTAGATTTCTTAAACGTGGGTATGTCTACAGCTTCACAAATATCACTACATAGGAACGATTTTTGTCTCGCATTTACATTATTTTTTGTATGCTGTAAAAAATTTGTAAAAATTATTACCAGTTTATTTAACCCTTCTTTTTGATGGTAAAAAAGTTAGGATGATAATATTATAATTCACTTACATAGTTTTACATTCAGGGAAGTGTTAAAGCTGTGGCTAGCGTTCGAGATACATATTATTATTACACTTATTAAAAAATAAAACAACTGATTAGGCTACTTAGGCAGAACAGACCTTAGTAATCTAATATTTGGCCAGCAACAAAAATAACCGTATTTGAAATTTCTACCACCGGGCAACGCCGGTTAACAGGTTCTGCTAGTTTATTTATATTGTTATAGATACCGTGCTTCGGCACCACCATTCTTCATGCACTTTTGACATCAATGACCTGTTGTTGCGCATAGGGGGTTTGGGGGAGTTTTGTAATCCTAATAACGTAACAAAAGTGAATACATACAATAGAGAGGGACTTTGAAATGCCCCCTTATATATCCATATACATCTATATATAAAAGTGTACTTGCCTGTCTGTCTGTTAAATCCCCCCCTACTAAACTCCTCCTGTAATTTTTTGTGTGCCGACTTGGAACTTAACATATAGCCGATTCGGACAAACCGAACAATTTCCATTTGATATTTAGCCGGTAGACTAGTTGCTGAAGAGGCTAAATTGAAATAATAAATGAAACTCGACAAATGTAAGTCAACTTTAAATGCACCTGTACGTATGCACAAATGGAAAGATATAACGTCGGTTCATTTTTACTCATTTTTTTATCATTTTTCATCTATCATAGGAAAGCTCGAACGATAGCGACCAAGGTTGGAAAGCTGTATCTTTTGGTTTCGATTCTAGCTAATGGTACACAGGTTATATGTCTTTTTCTTTAACTTTTCACAGTATTACCATATAATGTGTATTGCGTTCAGTAAAATAATCGATAGCGAATTAACGCTATACTAATAAATACGAAATCCTACATATAAACACCT